>NC_067140.1:8611314-8911314 GCF_903995435.1 Acomys russatus | reverse complement strand
CGTCACACATCTTCCTTCCTATGGAGACAATAAGCAGTGTCCCGTGGAGTGGAGGGAGAGCAGTGGAGGAAGATAGCTAGGAAAAGCAGTGGGCAGCATGGTGAGAAGGGAGATCAGGGGCATTTTCATCATGGTTCCCAGAGGTCCTTCTGAGAAGATGATGCCTGGGCACTGATGGATTGTGGGGTGCCAGACCAGAGAGGAACCCAGGTAGGGGAAACAGCATGTCTTAGCCAAGTACCATAAAACAGAAAGAAGGCCCTTGTGGGCAAAAACATCTGAGGGATTAGGAGAAAGTGATAAATGAAGTTGTATGTTATAATATCTTCTCCTGCTAGTTACAAGGTCCTCAAAGACCAGCTGTCATAGAGATCTCTCCCCTTATGTTGAAGCCTTTTGCCTACTTTGATACTTGATAAATAATTTGCTTTACTAAGATAACTAATACAATAATTATAACTTTAGTAATTAACAAAAGAAGGGAAAGAATGAAATGTAAGTCTCCCTATACCAAGGGGTTGTTTGTAGGTTTATTAAAAAAAAACAAACAAAACCCTACTTTATTTAGAGCTCTTAAGTGCTTCCACTTCCCTTCCAACCCAACAATCTGAGGTAGAAGAGAAAGAATGTTAATGTAAAAGGGAGTTGTGAACCTTTTTATACGCAGTTCCTTGGGGGAGAGTCCAGTCTTCATTGTCAGGACACCAGCAGACCAGCATACAGCAAACAGCAGCAGCAGCATGACTTAGTAGAAACAGCAAGACTCTGCCGAATTGGCATGAGTCAGAGGAAGCATCCGGCCTCTGCCAGAGTGCCACAAAAAAGTTCTCTGGAGATTGTCCATCTGCAAAGTGAAGTGTAGGAAAAACAAAGACCAGGGAAGCAATACGAACCATTGCAAAGCTTAGCAACGCGAAAGTGTTGTCTCACTGTCTGTAGGGTTCTATGTCTCCCTTCTCAGAGTCCGCACAAGGATGTTTTCCAGCCAGCAAAAACCATGCCCCTCACATGAGACAGCTTCCATCAAAACAACGTGTGCCCTCACACGAGTCTGTTTTCAGCTAACGAACATCACGAGTCTGTTTTCAACAGTGAGAAAAAAAAAAAAAAAAACATTCCCACATCCCACACTTGGAACCAAATCAAAAAAACATATTCATGTGACACAACTAAGTTTTTAAAGAAACCATGTACTTCCATTTCAGTTGGTTGAAGTGGGTGTGGACTGAAATGGAGCAGGAGCTGGGGGAAGGCGGGCGAGAAGTTCGTACCCCAGGGCATGACGTAGAAGTGCAGAGAGGTCTGTGCACCTCCTTCAGTGGTCATCTCAGCACCTCCCGTTCCTTGGGACCTTTAAGATGAAGCAGGCATCTGGGGAGAGAACACAATGGGCATCCTTTTTACCTGACACAATTTCTGACATAAACCTGATAATGGTACTCCAAAGAACAGAAATCTATATCCATCAAATTCAGGGAAATACCATCATGTAAGACATTTCTATAGCATGTGTAGAATGGGCATGCTATATACATACACTTTAAATGCAAATAAATTAGCTATGAATGTCACGTGTAACTATTAAATTAGTACTAATATAAAATAAAACGTTAATACACTGTGCTGGCAAGGAGGCCATGAGACTGTCATTAATTACATGTTGGCAGGGTATATTTTGGCATCATTTATTCAGGAAATAACTTGGCAACAGATCACCAGAACAATAAAAGTCTCATACACTTAGCTTACTAGTAACAATTCTGGGAATGTATTCAAAGTAAAATTACTAAATATAGAAGATCTATGTGTTTAAAAATATACATCACAACATTATTTATAATAGGAAAAACACTTGTTAGCAACCTACACATCCCAAAATAGAGTTATGGTTTATGTGTGTGCATTGCGGGGTGCGGGGGTGAGGGGGAGGCATTCACTTGAGATTTTATACAATAGCAACTGAAAATTTCCCAATAGAACAGGAACAGAAGCAGGCTTATAAAATATGAACCTGGAGAAATGGGTCGGCAGCAAGTCCCGATTTTATATTTAAAGTGCGCGTTCACATATGGACAAGGGCACAGAATGAATAAGCAGAAGCAAGGAAGGCTGCTTTGTTTGGCTAATGGCAACACACTGATTTCAGAAATGCAAATGGATTAGAAGGTAAACACTGGAGCTACCCAGTTTCTTCCCCCATCTGATCTTAAGTAGACAGAGGAGCCAAGGGCAGCACGCCGTGGAGGGGAGGGGCTTGACACCTTGAAAGTACTTGCTCAAGCCTCACCATGGGACTGCTGGGCACAATCATGCAAAGGGTTTGAAAAAATCACCTGAGGACAAGTCCCAGGGTAACTGATTCAGTGTTCCTGGGAACTTTATATTTCTTTTAACAACTCCCCACAAATGACCTTGGTATCAGCGGAAGCTGACAGTCACTAGCCAGAGGTAGCTTGATTAGCCGTCCACTCCAGTATCCTCAATGGAGTCTGTCTAAGGGTATCACTTATGGTGAGATTACTCAACCTCTGAGGTTGTTTCATAGTTGTGTAAAGACTGTCCTTGATGCTCCTTCAAATCACCTGATGGTTAGGAACCAGTCCCATCCCAATTTACAGGTCTAAGGTATAAAGAAGCTGAGACGTTTATGGACCAAACTTCCACAGCAAGTTCCCTGGGCCAAAATGTGGGACCTTCCCTCAATATAGACAAGACCACAACAGGAGGCTGCCTGCCCTTCAGACTTCTGTTCCCTAGACTCCAAGGAGGAATGTAAGATTTTGAGCTTGCACCATGGACCCATCAGGAATAGCATGCTGCTTGGGGAAAGGCCGAACAGGCACAGGCACTCTGGCATCTGGTATGTGGGACGAGGCTAGCTCTAACCAGTGTTTATAACACCCGGCATGACATGCCTCTTGTCCTGACATCTCTCTGTGGCTGAAGATTGATTACATGCAAACAGTTTCCGCAGCAATCGGCACACGTTTTAACAGAATCCAATGCAACTCAAGTCAGGCTAATCGCTTCAGAGCACAAGCCACATGCTCTTGGTGACCTGGTGGCCCCTGCAGCCCCCAGGGCAAGTTTGAGCTATTCATTTTTCACAACACACACACACACACACACACACACACACACACACACACACACACACACACACACACACCTAAGACTCCCTTAGCAAGGATAGGAAAGGGAAATTTTACCTTTTTCTATTCAACAATCAGCTCCTTAAATGTAGAAGCTACTCTTTTATGCGCATCCACATTCATTCAGTAGATACAAGGTGATAACACTTTCTAGCTTGATCTGAATCTACTTGGAAATTCTATCTTGACACAATGATGAGCAGGGGAAAGGGATGAAGGAGCTAAGGGGAAGGAGTCTCTGCCCTCCTGTGGATCATAGGCTAGAGGAGGCAGACACTATTTAGTCGTACGAAAAATATTTGGGTGACAGGGGTTTGTGGTGGCTAGGAGTGGTCAGCCATTGTGCCTGACAAATGGGGGAAATAAGATTGACAGGTGAGAGCTATAAGACTAGCTGGACACTGACCACGGAAGGGGAAGGAACGTAAAGATGTCTGGCTACATTACAGAAAGACACAGGAAATAGCGAAAGAGGCTCCCAGCCCCGTGGGAGCTCCATCACGAGGAGGCCTTGCCACGCTAGAGTCACTAAAGGTTCTGAAGGGCCTTCAGCTGGGAATGAACTAATCAAGTTCATGTGGGAAAACTGGTTGCTTTGTAGGGAAGAGACCTGGGGTGGGCAGGAGTGAAGATGAGCAAAAATGGCAAGCTGTTTCTATCATTCAGGCTTGGAAAACGAGCGTGTATGTGAGGATGGTTAAGTGCCCTCAAATGAGAAGTCGGTACAGCCAAAAAGATAAGGAAAAAGCAACAGTATCGAGGTTGAGTAGGGGGTTAGGGTGAGGCAGAAGGAACAGCACAACTTCTACAGATTATGGTCTATTTTATTTGGAGGTCCCTAAGAATGAGCCATCATTAAATCACTTTTAAATTGAAGAAACAGAAGGAGGAATCTTCAGGCATCCGTGCGTGATAACTACTATTGAACTATCCCTGCTGTTTATTAGTTTGGGACAATTTTCTAGTCCACTAGTCTAGGAGAGGAAAGGGCTGGGTGAGACAAACCGGACTTGCCTGGATCTCAGAGAAGTATGAAGGAGGTCACTGCTGGTGTGTCCCATTCTCCCAGAGGACCCAAAAGACCCAGAACTGACTCACTCAGTGGAATGTCCATGATGGAGTCTAGCTATGTCATTAGCTGACATGTGACCTAGACAAGAAGGCCACCACCCACAGCAGTAATGGCATAGATTACCAATGACAAGTCTCCACAGGCTTTGAACTTGGTGCTGCCAAGAGGAGAGCTAGTGTGTGTTTCCTGCCTGTGTGCTCAGAGCCACTTAACAGTGAAGAGTTTGTCTGCCCTGAAACCCACCAGGAGCTCTGGGGGATTGTAAAGAGAGAGCAAAGGACACAAACTGCAGCATTAACAAGGCTAGAGCAAAGCAGGGGAAAGGTCAACTGGTGCGCCTTCTGTCTCCAACCAGAGGAAATGGTGGAGCCTGGCCCCAGTGCCTCTGGCCTGACTTGCAAACAGAACCCCAGGGGCTGCTCAGAATAAAAGCAGGTCACAGTGATTCAAACAAGCTTCAGGGGTTACATTTCCCACACACTGGCAGTGGCCTGGCCGCTGCTCTCCACAACAATGGAAATGCTGGCTGGCTTGCTAGACAGGGTACCACCTAA
The DNA here is from genome assembly GCF_903995435.1 of Acomys russatus. Lineage (NCBI taxonomy): Eukaryota > Metazoa > Chordata > Mammalia > Rodentia > Muridae > Acomys > Acomys russatus. The sequence goes on along the minus strand of NC_067140.1, from coordinate 8,906,536 downwards.
GGAGAAAGCCACTGAGAAATCCATCTGTGTCTGCAGCTGCGAAGGGCCCCTTCTCTCCAGGTCTCTGAGGTCCCAGCAGGACACTGGACGTGTCCCAAGCTTGTGTCCCTCCTAAAAAATAGGAAGACTTCAATCCTGGACCTCCTAGTACCACGGCTGCTTCAACTCTGCCACGTGCAGGCAGTGGGGGATTGCTGGTGCAAGCTATTCCCTTTGAATCCCAGAACCCTGAGCAATCTGAAGACTGATTCTATGGTAAAGGTCAGACATGTATATTTTCAACTAGCCACCGTAGGTCTATGGATGACCACTCTAAGGAACAATCTTGAGGGAAGGTCTGGATACATTTTTGTTACTTTGCTATGGACTCCTTGGCAAGTCAGCTCAGTGCTTTGCAAGTACACTACGGACATAGATACATCTGCCTACTTCATGAAGTCTTACCACTTCCAGGGCTGGTGACAGACAGAATGTGTCAAAGCCTTGACTCCTGCGCCAGAGTCATTGAGATAAGAGCAAACTGAGAGTTGGCTGCCGCATGGTGACTGGGCCAGAGCCACACTGTGGGGAACCTTGCTCTTCCAAACCTCTTCAGCCTTGAGGAATCTGGTTCTGCCTCCCCTGAGTCCTTCTGACCAGGGAAGGCTTTAAGCTTTGACCTTCATCTCAGAGCATGGCACTATTTTGTCCAGTTTGACAGTCCTTCCATCTTGATGATCCCCCAGACTGCGCTCCCGACTCCCCTTCCTCAGCACTTACCTTAACATGCCTGCCAGGCCTCTCTGATGCAAAACTCTTCTTACAGCTGCATTTGCTTCATCTACTGACCTTGCCCACTCGTTAGCTATACAATGCCTTGTGTTCTTGTTAGTCGGTCCTGAATCCAACCTCTCCTCTACTGTAAGACCCCAGGATGCCCCTTTCCGACTGCAATAATCCCCTTAAGTCCTGGTGAAGCTTTCTCTTCCACCTTGATCAAGTTTAAGAAACTATATATAGCTGGGGGCAGTGGTGCATGCCTGTAATCTCAGCACTTGGGGAAGCAGAGACAGGAGGATCTCTTGAGTTCAAGGCTAGCCTGGTCTACAAAGTGAGCCCAGAACAGCTAAGGCTACCGACCATCCTCTGTAATCAGGCAGGGTCTCAAGTGGAAGGATTGGAACACTAACCCAGGCAAAAATAAAACCTCTGACCTGCAGTTTGTCATACTTGAAGGATGTACTGGGACCAGAGCCTAGCATAATCATCATCAGAGAGAACAGAGAGACTTCATTGAGCAACTGATGGGAGCAGATGCAGAGACCCACAGCCAAATATTAGGCAAAGCTTTGGGAGTCCTGAGGAGGAGAGAGAGGAAGGAGGAGACAGAGAGCAATCAAGGACACCACAAGAATACCCACAGAATCAACTGAACTGACCTCACAGAGATCAGGAAGCCCGCATGGGTCAGAGCCAGGTCCTCTGCATATGTTATGGTTGTGTAAGCTGGCATTCTTGTGAGACTCCTAACAATGGGAGTGGGGGCTGTCCCTGACTCTTTTGCCTGCCTCTGGGACCCTTTTCCTCCTACTGGGTTGCCTCATCCAGCTTTGATGTGAAAAGATGTGCCTGGTCTTATTATAGCTTGTTATGCTGTATTTGGTTGATGTCCCCGGAAGGTCTGCTCTTTTCTGAGGTGGACTGGGAGAAAGAGGAGGTCGGAGGGAGAGACTCCAGGGAGGTAAGGGAGAGGAAACTGCAGTTGGGATGTAATATATTAGAGAATAATAATAAAAACAACAACAATAAGAAAAAGGAGGAGGGAGAAGAAAAAGAAGGAAGAGGAGGAGGAGAAAGAGGAGGAGGAGGAAGAGGAGGAGGATGAAGAGGAGAGGAGGAAAAGGAGGAGGATGAAGAGGAGGAGGAAGAGAAGGAGGAGGAAGAGGAGGGGGAGGAAGAGGAGGGGGAGAAAGAGAAGGAGGAGGAAGAGAAGGAGGAGGAAGAGGAGGAGGAAGAGGAGGAAGAGGAGGAGGAGGAAGAGGAGGAGGAGGAAGAGGAGGAAGTAGAGGAGGAAGAAGAGGAGGAGAAAGAAGAGGAGGAGGAGGAAGAGGAGGAGGAGGAAGAGGAGGAGGAGGAAGAGGAGGAGGAGGAAGAGGAGGAAGTAGATGAGGAGAAGAAAGAGGAGGAGGAAGAGGAGGAGGAGGAAGAGGAGAAGGAAGAGGAGGAGGTGGAGGAGGAGGTGGAGGAGGAAGAAGAGGAGGAGAAAAAAGAGGAGGAAGAGGAGGAAGAGGAGGAGGAAGAGAAAAAGGAAGAGGAGGAGGAGGAGACCCTGGCTCCAGGGGGATGAAACTAATGAGCTTTAAGGATGCATATATACGCAGCTAAGGGAGGAATATCAGCAGGAAGAGCCAACGTTTGACCAACATCAAGAGGAACACACATCATTCTGTGAGTTAAGAACAGCCCAAAGGGATACTTTGCCAGTTCTTAGGAGCAAAGGTGTTAGACACATAGTGCTCTATGGAAGGCCTGCCCTTTATTAGCTGCCCAGTCTGAAAGGCAATGTGTTACTTGGTCATCTTAAGCCCAATTGCCTCCCATCAGTAGCATATAATTGATAATGTCTAACACACAGAAGTGTGTGAACCTGTGTGAGCTAATGGGAGGAAAGCTTTTAGCATAACATATGGTGTGTGGTAGGGATGCAATGCATTTGGGGTTATCAACAGGATGATAATCAGCTTTTCTTGACATTCAGACAGTTTTTGAGCTCTTCAAAGAAAGAAGGGATCCCTGAGTGATTATGTTAGTCAAGGTTCTCTATAAAAACAAAATGAATAGGTTATATTTAATAAGGACTTTGACTTTCTCCTGTCTGCAGGGCAATACAGCCAGCAGAGGAGAGCTGCACACTGAACCCCTCCCTCCCCCACAGCTCCATAACCCTCCCTCTGGGGGAGGCCTGATGGCCCCAGAATCATCCAGGCCTTCAGGTCCCCAGACAAATCCAGGCTAGAGACTTCCCAGGCTTCCTCCTGCCCATCGGGGACAAAGGCCACAGATAAACACCCAGGCCTATGGTTCTCCAGGAACACCTAGCTGGCAAAAAATTGGGCTGGGAAAGAAATTAGAGAAACAACACCCTTCCCAAATAATATGAAGTATCTTGGAGTAACTCTAACCAAGCAAGTCAAAAACTTGTATGACAAGAACTTCAAGTCTCTGAAGAAAGAAGTTGAAGATCTCTCATGTTCATGGATCAGTGGGATTGCCACAGCAAAAATGTCCATCTTACCAAAAGCAATTTATAGATTCAATGAAATTCCCATCAAAATACCAACATAATTCTTTACAAAACTTGAAAAAACAATTCTTAACTTCATATGGAAAACCAAAAAAAATCAGAATGGGAGGAAACTATACTAGTATGGAGATTTAGGGTGGAGTAATTATTGCACAGCATTGTGTTATAGGCTAATTAAATAGATCCTAGTCTCTCTATGTGATTATTTAGGTATAAAACTGGTTAAGGGGTAAAAGCTGATTTCATCAAATAATAATTAAATATTAAATATTAATAATCATTCAACATAGAACCATATTTATCACCTTGAACAAAACTCAAATCCAAGTGGATCAAAGACCTCAACATAAAACCAGAAATACTACATCTATTAGAAGAGGAAATGGGAATCAGTCTAGAACTCATTGGCACAGGAGACAACTTCCTGAACAGAATACCAATAGCTCAGGCTCTGAGATCAATAATTAATAAATGGGACCTCATGAAACTGAAAAGCTTCTGTAAGACAAAGGACACTGTAAACTGAGCAAAACAGCGGCCTGCAGAATGGAAAAAAAAATCTTCACCAACCCTACATCCAACAAAGGGCTAATATCCAAAATATATAAAGAACTCAAAAAATTAAACACCAACAAACCAAATAGTCCAATTAAAAAATTGAATATGGAGTTAAACAGAGGATTCTCAAAATAGGAATCTCAAATGTCCAAAAAGCACTTAAAGAAATGTTCAGTATCATTAGTAATTAGGGAAATGCAAATCAAAAGGACTTTGAGAGTTCATTTTACACAAATAAGAATGGCTAAGATTTAAAAAAAAAAAAAAAAACTTATGTCACAGGACATGCTGATGAGGATGTAGAGAAAGGGAAACACCCCTTCATTGCTGATGGGAGTTAAAACTTGTACAATCACTGTGGAAATCAATCTGGTACTTTCTCAGAAGACTGGAAATAGCTCTACCTCAAGAATCAGCTATACCACTCCTGGGCATACACCTGAAAGATGCTCCACCATACAACGATGACATTTGCTCAACTATGTTCATAGCAGCTTTATTCATAATTGCCAGAAACTGAAAACAACTCAGATGTCTCTCAACTGAAGAATGGATAAAGAAACTGTGGTACATTTACACAATGGAATACTACTCAGCTCTCTCAAAAACAAGGAAATCATGAAATTTGCAGGCAAATGGATGAAACTAAAAAAGACCATCCTGAGTGAAGTAACACAGACCAAAAGAAACTAAATAACAAGGAGAGCCTAAGGGAAGACAATTCAATCTCACTCAGAAGATAAAATAGAATACATAGCAGAAGTTGTTAAAGAGAAGAAATAGGATCTGAGAGGGAGTGTGGAGAAAACTGAAGATGAGGATCAGATGTGCAGAGACTGGGGGCAGGGAGACAGAGGGCTTGCAGAGAGAAGATAAATTGTGGGCAGGAGTATCTCTGAGACAAGCTGGAGACCTATGACAGGGTAAGCTCCTGGGAGGATATGGAGGTGACTCTAGCTGAGGCTCTTAGTATCAGTGGTCATGGAGATTAAAGAGGCCACCCTCTAACCAGATAGGGCTCCAAGTAGAGGGAGTGTAACGCTAACCCATCCACAAACTTTGATCCAAAATTTACTTTGCCTACAAGATGTGCAGGGATAAAGAGAGAACAGAAATTGAGGGAATGTCCAATCAATGCCTGGTCCAACCTGAGATCTACACCAAGGAAAAGAGTCAACTCCTGACACTATTAACACATTCTGCTATGTTTACAGACAGTATAGCTGTTCTCTGAGAGACTCCACCCAGCAGTGGGTTGAAATAGATGCTGAGACTAATAACCAAACATTGTGGGGACCATGAGGAGCCTTATGAAAGAGTGGATGGAAGGACCTGGAGGGGACAAGAGCTACACAAGAAGATCAACAGAGCCAACTAACCTGGGCCCAGGGGGGTTTATGGAGACTGAGCACCAACAAAAGACCATACATACATGGGACTGGACCTACGCCCCCTATATAGATGTAGTCTGTGGTCAGTTCAGTCTTCATGTGGTTCCCCTATTAAGGGGAGTGGGGGCTATGTCTTATATGAACTCTGTTACCTGCTCTTAGATCACTTCCCTGGTGGAGTTGCCTTGCCAGGCCACGGGGGAAGAGGATGTACTAAGTCCTAATGTGACTTTATGTGCTGGGGTGGGGGGGTGGGTTGGTAGGGGACTCCTCTTTTCTACGGGTTAGGGCACAGGGAATAGGGGGAAGAGGGAGGGAGGGTAGGACCGGGAGGAGAGGAGGGAGGGGCTGCTATTGGGATATAAAGTAAATAAAAAGACTTTGTAAGTTGGAACACAGACTCAAAGAATGGAGAGTCCCATAGCTGCTGTAGGTCAACTAGAGAAGAGGAACCTGTAGCTGTTCAACACAAGAATCTGGGAGCCCCAGAAGAAGAAAAATCAATGGTGTGGCTCCTGTCAGTCAAGCCCAGAAGCTCCCTGGAAAGTGGCTGCTGTGTGTTGATACCGGAAGGCTCAAGGAGCTAAAGTCTGATATCCACAAACTGTGGCATAAAAAAACAAAAACAAAAACAAAACAGTAAGAGCAACAGCAAACGCATCAGCCACTCAAGAATTGGGTGAAAGCTCCTCCTCCCCTCAGTGTGTATGTATGTGTGCCTATGTGTCAATGTCTATTTACAGTGTGTGTGTGTGTGTGTGTGTGTGTGTGTGTGTGCATGTGTGTGTGTGTGCAGTGTATACACAAGAATGTGTGGATATGCATGCCTGTGGATATGCATGTAGAGGCCGGAGAAGGAGGTTGCCCAGTGTCTTCCTCTATGACTCCCTACTTCATGGTCTTAGGACAGGTCTCTCACTAAACCAGAAACACTTCCGCATAGGATGGATATCCAGAGAGCTTTCCAAATCTACCTACCGTACTGACCACTCCCCTCTACTGCTGGAGTGTAATCATGTGAGCCTTTTATGTGGGTGCTGGGCATTCAAATTCAGGTCCTAACATTTTCACAGCAAGCTCTCTTACCCACTGAGCCATCTTCCCAGCCTACTCCGACTTTTGCTCTATCTGGACATCCATGTTGGACAGTACTGCCCATGTTAACAGTTTTACTGTAAGAGGATCTTGGGGAGATATTCTGCGAGAAAATTTCAAGGAGCTTTGCATATCTAATAAAGACTTGAGTGATACTCAGAAAAGCAGAAGTGAAGGCATAGCTTTAATAAAAAAACAAAATAAAGGCAACAAGCATATGGCCCAAAAGACCTCTTCTCCAGGTACAGTGGCTTTTAGTTACAAAAGAGGAGAGAGGGCTGTCTGAAGGGACAGAACTTGCTTTTGACTGATGTAGGTGATTGATTTTGAGATTATGTTGATTACACATATGATATCCCATGATAATATGCATGAGATTTAGTCCATATGCTTTGTGAAGACCCAGAGGTCTCAATGAGAATCCTCTACTAGGTTTTACTTTTCTGTTTACTGGGTGGTGGTATTCAATAAAAGTTATGACCTGCGGCTGTCCAAGATGTGGTATTTTGGTTGTTTAGTTCTGGAATTAACCTTCGTGTGTGTGTGCGTGTGTGTGTGTGTGTGTGTGTGTGTGTGTGTGTGTGTGTGTGTCTGTGCCTGTGTATGTATGTGTTTACATGTGTATATGGTATGTGTGCAGGGTACACATGCTTATGCATGTATGTAAGGAAACCAGAAGAAGCCATGGAGTGTCTTGCTCTATAATTTTCCTTGAAAAAGTGTCTCTCACTGATTCTGATGCTAGACTGGCAGTCAGAACGCTTCAGGGATCCTGCTGTCTCCTGCCTCCACCATCTCCTACTGGTGTCACAGATGTGCGCACAGCCATGCCCACACTATTGTTTTGATTTGGTGAAGGAGCTGGGTATCCTAAATCATGTCTTCACATTTGCACATCAGGTGTTTTCACCAATTAAACCATCTTCCAGCCCAAGTCACACACTCTTGACCCAACTTTCCAGCCTCAGGTGTGAACCTCTCCTCAGATCAGTTTGCTGACTCACAGACCAACCATCTCTGAAAACACCCTCACAGACACACCTTGAAGAATAGATCGCAACCCAGTCCAGCTGACAGTAAGATTAACATTCATACTCATCTTGATAACCCATAAAATGTACTTCTCTCACCTACATGATACTTAGTAGAACGAGCGTCAGTTTTTAGTACATGTTGGAAGAGAAGGAACAATCAGATTACTAAGGAGGGAGAGAGAAAAAAGGAGAGATACAGAGACAGAGACAGAGAGACAGAGACAGAAAGAGAGAGGTTGGATAAATGAGAACAGAAGGACTCAACGAACTGATCCGAGCCCTTCATTTTGGACATTCCATGGCACGTTTTCCCAGCATCACTCCTCCAGATCAGAATCTGACTTTCTAACCGGGCCACGTTGACTTTTCTTAGGTCCCTCTATTGCTAAGCCTGCACACAGGATGTACAGAGCTGGCTGTTTCAGAGAGCCATCTACTGTATTTCAGGGCGAGCTGCTTTAGTCACCATGGAGCCTCCCCGTTTCAGTTCCCTGCCACTGACAATTAAGTGGGCATTGTTAATTAAATTATCATCTCACCTAATTAAGAGTCAGATAATTGTGATTTTAATGAACTTGAATTGCTTTTGGGTAAGACAAAAGCTGTCTCTGAAGCAGCCACCTTCCTGCTGTACTGCTAATCAAATTCAATTGTATCTGTTGGAGTGGATAATAGCAATAGCTCCACTGCCTCAACCTTTGTTTTAATGAGGTGGATGGAGACAATCTGGGGGAGGGGCTGGGAGTTACCCAGAATATATTGGAATGGGGGAGGAAGTGACCAGAGGCCTGGAACCTCCAAATCCAAATCTTCAAAAGGCAGAGCCATAACTTTCCACCTTCATGTAGTATTCTGCAATCAAATCCAAACTATATTATGCCATGTACTCCGTGTAGAAATGTCCAGGTCTGTATCTACAGATTCAGTGATGGCCAGATGCAGGCTCCAAAAGCTCAGACAGGTTTCTCCTACTGGGAGCACCTTGAAAGTCCTAAGGGGTGATTTTAAATTAGAGTTGAAAAATGTTTTAAAGCAGGGATAGGCAAGCATTGTTACAGAGCCGGAGGTGGAGTATTTTGAGTTTTGGGGCTCTGACATCAGCTCTATCCAGCCACTGTGGTGCTGCAGCCTAAAGTAAATGGACGTGGTGTGGCTGTGTTTCAATAAAACTTTATTTGCACAAGTAGGCAGTAGAATAGATGAGCAGAAGCCAGTGATTATAGTTTAAAGTGGGAGAAACTTTTTTTTCTATCAAAAGTAGTCCTGACAAGAGGTCATATTCCTTGAAGTCTTGTCTTCCCTTCACAACAACAGACACCTAGGAATTGTGGAGTTGCCCTACCACCAATGAGATGCAACCCAGTGATCACCTGCATTAGAGGTAAAAGACAGAGGCCATCTTGGCCATGTGTGCTCAGTAGCCCAGTTTGGGTTCCTGAGCACTTTTTTTGCAAAATAAAATTGCCTTCCTGAGTTACTTTCACTTTGATAGTAAGATTGTTCTTCTCCCTTAACATGAAGGCAAGTTACTTAAACATGACGTGAAATAGGCAAAGCTCTTCACATAAATTCATAAAATAGCAACTGGCTTTGGATTTGTGGGTGTATTTAAAGGGTTGGTCATTTCATTTTAAACACATAGACAAAATGTTTCAGAGGATCTGTACCTACATAATTTGAATTTCAAAAATTCATTATAGAAGGATTCACAAGCAATAATAGGACAGGCTTTCACACACTCAAGTGAAATACCCATATTGGTGTATTTTTTCCTAGTCAGCACCATCAATGTAATTGTTATCATAGTACATAATTTTTAAAACATGTTCTATTTACTTCGCATCATATTAAGGCATTTAAATGTCACTCTATCATGTCTACTGTCATCTTTTGAAGCATTGTCATATTATTATTATTACCAAGACACACACACAGTTCACTAAGCCATTTCTCTATGGTTGGGCTCCTTTTTATTTTTTCATCATTAGGACATCTTCATTTTGGGTTGTTTGAAGATGCAGTTATTAGCTCAAAGTATAAAGATAAGTTGTAGATCCTGGTAAAAACACCATAGTGATTCCTGAGAACGTCTGTTAATGTAAAGTGTCAGAGTTGTCCCTACTTGGTTGCCTGCCATTACACAGATGGCACTTTTTGTCTTGAGCATTATTTTTTCTTTCTTGCTTTTAAAAAATATTTACATTATATGCACATGTAATAGAGGGTCCATATAAGTGCAGTACTGATGGAGGACAGAGATGCCAAATACCATTGAGCTGGAGACACAGACAATTGTGAGGCACCTGAACCGGCTGCTGAGAACTGAACCAATGTCCTCATATGTCGGACCAACTGCCAACACTCTGTGGCTCAGGCTGTGTGGGAGCTGGAGAGCAAGGTCCCCGGCAGTGGTGAGTATGGCGGATATGAACGACTGTGTGGGAGAGCAGCTCATTTATTGAAATGGGGTGGGGGCTAGGTTATATAGCTCAAATCAGGAGGAGGGGAGGACAAAAGAACATGGGAGGAGATGTACGTAATCTGAATATATGGACCTGATTAACACAGGCAAACGTTAATAACGCACCAATTCAGATACCGAAGCTCGAGGGAGGAGTCAGGGATTTTCCAAGTGTACCATTTAGATTAGCAGACTGCTGGTCACATGATTTCTGAGAAGCCAGTTCTCTGTGGGGAGGGAAAGAGCCTAATCCACTTATTTGATGTGACCTTTGTCTCTATGGGTTGAGTGGGCCCAAGCCTGATTTGGGTAGGGAGTAATTCCACTCCTGCTGTGTTCTCTGAGAGCTGTCCAGCATGTGGGCAGTGTTCTACTGTCCCTCTTCTGGCTTGGGAACCCACCTTCCATGCTGTCCAAAGGGACACTTGAACAAAGCAAAATATCATTTGGCAAGACAATTTCTTTTGAAAAAAAAGGGTGACAAAACCCAAACCAAACCGGGCTAGCAAGCACACTTGGCCAAGATGGCCTCTGTGTTTATCACTAATATAGATAATTGGAATACGAAGGAGGGGTATTCAGGTAATTTAGAGCATTGGCCAGCTAATAATTTCTTTTGATATGGGAAAAAATTCGTTTCTCACATCTGCAAGAACTGAACTTGCTTTAAGCACTGAACCCCACATTCTACATTTGAGGTCTTGGCATCACCTCAAACCAAATCAGTAAGCCGTTTCTGCAGGAATGCTAAGTTAGTCTTTCCCTAGGGCCCACATTTAATACAGTCAAATGTGCTTGCCGTGCACTAATTGGTGAGGGACTCCCCTGCCCTGCCCCCACTCACCATGATGCATCACCACAGCCCAGAAGGAAATTTAGAAGGTACGCTCCATGCTAGGGACTCATGATGGAGGCCTCAGAGTGAGCCTTTTCCCTCAAAACTGAGTCCAGAACAGTTAAACAACATTAGAGGTCATCCCTGTAGCCTCTTTCTAGAACCTACTGAGTACCCTGAACTGAGTTTCAAGCTTAGGGCTTGTAGCAGCATCCTGGAGCTGCAGAAATACATTAACCAACTAAAACAACAGATACATAATTCTCTCATGGTTCAGGAGATGAATATGTCTGAAGTAAAAAGTGACAAGAGGGGAAAACCTGACAGCTCAAAGGGACACCATCCTTCCACGTCTTCAGTCTTTGGGTCATTGCCAACAGTCTTTGACATTCCTTGGATGGCAGCTCCATTACCCTAATTCCTAGCTTCATGGCCATGTGATCATTTCCACTCTGTCTAGATTTCTTTGGTATTGTTTTCCCCTGATCTTATAAGAATACAAGTTATTGCACCTGGCACTTACCCTAATTCAGTAAAACCAAGTCTTAATTTAATTACAACTGAAATGATTGTCTCCAAATGAGGTCACATTCAGAGGACCCATGAGTTAGGGAAGACCAAAATTAAACACATGCAGGGGGGATGGGGAAATGGGCAAAATCAAGACATGCTGGATACTTGGGAAGCTGTGCCTTTATGGCACCATCTTTAAACAAAACCCAAGCCCATACATACATCAAGGGTGGTCAGTTGACGTCTGCCAGAGGGAGGTGTTGCCAAGCAGCACTATCTTCTGGGATGTTTTGCCTGATCCATCCATTAATAAAAGAAAGTGAATTCTGGAATGGTCACAGCAGCTTATAAACCCTGCAACATGCATTGATGCCACTGGGGAAAAGAGGGGGTGTTGAACTTTGGGTGGGGCGTGTGCACGGTAGGTAGACAGTTAACATGGACCAGGAATAGGTGGCCAAGACTGTCCACCTTGGAATAATCAGTTTAAATTTGTTCTTTACCTACCATCTCCTCATACCAGAACCAGCTCATACCCAAAACCAGAGGAATTAAGTTCATTAATATTCATTATGCCAGCACCCCCACCCCCACCCTCTTTGTTTTCTGAGTACCTTTTTTTTTTTTTTTTTTTTTTTTTTTTTTTTTTGCCTGCAGTCAAATGAGCTCAAGGAAAATGATGTGACTTGGCTTTGGAAACATATTTCTCCTGGCTGCCAGAATGGATTTAGCAGACTCTCAGCTCAGTTCGTCACTCCTTCTCCAACTGCCTCTGTGCACACAAAGGGCTATGACAGTCCCTGAGTTATGAGGGGCCATTCCCAGGCTGTGATGGATTTGATTGTTTTATGCACTGACTTAAGATCTCATTTCCTGCCACATTCACAAGTGCTTTCTGGGCTGCTGCAGGGAAGCCCCGCACACCAGTTTTGTGCTGCCCCCACCTGCACTGGCCTCTTCAAGGGACAAGTCTGCAGAGTTCAGTTTCTTAGCTGGGCAAAAGGCTCTAAAAGAGCAAATGATTTAAGAGTTGACGAGAGTGATGACTGTATCTCGCAGACGACCTTCCTGGATTTTTTTTTTTCATTCTTCTGTTTTGGTTGAGTCTCCTTGAAATATTTCAAAAGCATGTGAAATTGAGATGCAGACAACTCTATTAGGTGGATAACAAGCTGACATCCATAAAGTACTTGCAGACTGGCTCACAAAAGGAAAGACGCATCGTTGGAGTGCAAAGAAGGCAGATTCTTCCTAGTTGTCCCAGTACTGGAGAGATTGTTTGATTGTTCATGTGGCTGCTTGAGAGTCTTCCCTTATATTCCAGCATCATGTGGATAATGCCTGTGGTGTTTTCCCTTTTATTAGCTTGTTAGTGACATTTTCATCTAATTCAGAATTAATCACAACTGTACTCATTCTTACGTGCAGTGGAAATTCTACAAGGCTGAGGCCCAAGTCAGCTGTTTGCAGTTGAATCCCAGCCTGGGAATAGGGAGCCTTCCATCTGTCCTCTGGCGACAAGTGCTCAGTGTCTCTGCCTGGAGAGGTCCACCATGGAAGGAAGAAACCCTGTTTATCAGAGAAAAGTCAGCTGGTGAGGAGAGAACACACAGAGCACCATCGGCAGAAGCAGCATTGGCTGGGAGCCTGTTAGACACGCAGACGGTTGGTCCATGCCCAGCCACGTGAGACAGGATGAGCCAATCTGAGCATTACTAATCCTTCCGCGGGGTGACACCATCCTTTCATAGAAAACAGTAAATCCACCACCTACGTACAACCCCCAAGTAAACCAATAAAACACTCTTTACCTTATCCCACGCCCTCCTCACACCTGCCCTCAGTAGTTAATGGAAAAAATTGAAGGAACCCTAGTTAGCTTATCTCAAAGTTTAGGAGTGTAGACAGACTGGAATTACGCATTCATAAAATCTGCCACATCTACATGCATGTGAAATTTTTCCTGAGCATTTAGCAACCCAGCAGTATGGTCAGAGAAAAAAAATGGCTGGGTGACTCCCAGATAGAGATAGCAGAGCAGACAGGTGTAGCTGGCGGGCCTTGGGACCTGAGGGAAAGGAGATGGGTGATATTTGAATGGTTGGCTTTAGATTGACACCAGAGGAGGAGAAAGATAGCTTGGGGAATCTGAGTCAAAGTATGGTGCTGGGGGAAATCTAAAATTAAAAAAAAAAAAATCAGGTGTATGCTATCTGACCACTAGGGAAACGTGGCAGAGGAGTCAAAGGCATCACAATGAGTATTTTATTGTCAATATGTGTTCAGGTGTCACATACTGTGTATCTTTTTAGTGTAAGGCCCTGGGTCAGGAGCTGGATATTTGACAAAAGTGTATATGCTTCTGTATGATTTTCCGACAGCCAGATTATTGTAGCTCTCTTACCATGACAGAGGTAACTCATAATCAACTAACTCTGATGGTTTGTGATACCTTTGTAGTCACTAGCCAGCACTGACTTCTGGGTAAGATGCTTCAAGTGATAAGCCCATCCTGGAACCCAGCTGCACATTATCTGAGGCTTGGGCACTTGGTTTGAATCCTGATTCTGTCTCCGAGAAGCTCTGGGCTCCATACCTCTGACTCTTATCTCTGAAGTAAGCGTGATTAAGCCTGGCACCCTAGTTCGATACGCAGTCCCAATTCCAGTGGCCCCCTCACAAATGCTGTCCTTCCCCCCCTGAGTGGAAGATAGTCACACTCAGTGTCTCAGCTGCAGCTAGCTGTCTTCATTCTCCGTGACCCTATGCCCTCCCACTGGCTTCACCGCCTGACATCCTCATTCTCCTCCCCTCTCCTCTCAGTCTGTCCTAACTCCCATCCTTTCCAACTGGTTAGCAGGATTCTCTCATATTTCCAATAGACTCAGGACCAGGGATCTGGAGGGAGGACCGAATGCCACAAACCTTCTGTGTTCAGGAGTATGGCTAATGAACTGATTCATAACACTCAAGAAAGCCCCTCCAATGTCCCCATCTTTAGGAGGTCTCCAAGGGCTCCCTCTGTCGTCATCCTAATGAACCACTATATTAACACAGGAAATGTGGTGCTGAAACCAATGACTTAGGAGTTTGCTCATCTTTCCAGGCCAGCTCCTTGATCCAATCCAAGCAAAGACCAACACTGGCTGTCTGTGGTTTCTAGTATTTATGGCTTATTCATGATATTCTCTGGCAGTAAGACCCCAGAGAAATTCTAAGCCTCTCAATTTCCTTTATTTACTTCTCTGTAAAGTGGATTTACAAAGCAATATACATAGGTTCTAAACTTCAGATAGATGGGAGAGCAACGGAAGGCGACCAACAGGTTGGCAACCCAACCTTTGCCTTCTTTAAAATATGACTTCTTCAACCTAGAATCAACCCAGGTGGTGCAAGGAAGCTTCAATGGACTGTGGTTCCCCTCTGCTACCAATTCCTGTGTCCTAAGAGGGTTGTTCCCTAAACAAATCAACATGCTGCCTATTACTTTAGGCTTACTTCTTCCCCTGAATTCCCAGAGGTTGGGTAAGAATAAGATTTGATCACATGCCTTCCTTGCACCTGAGCACGGACAGCCAATCAAGAAGCTACATTGTGCTAGAGTATGTATTGCCATTGTTTCTCTCTGACCCTTCAAATATGTTAGGAAGTCTGTATACTAGATGCTGTGGGCCATATTATACCTCTAAAAGAAGGCAGTGCTGATGTAACTCCAACTGGCCCCCACCAAGATGAGTGTAGCTTCATCACAAAGCTTGTTCTGATCCCCTCACATATAAGTTTTCATGCGTAATGCAGAGGCTGCCAACTTCATTGTCGTTTATTCCCGGACAATTTGTTAACTTCAAGAATCCTTGAATGCCAACCTGGATGTCTTTATAATTGCTGTCTCTGTCAGAGCCTGTGTGAAAAATGTCACCAGGAGAATGAAGTCAGAAAGCAAAGTTGCCACATGCTCCTTGTGGAGGTGACAAGGACCGAAAGCATTACTTGCTTTCAGGACAGTTTTGAGAACATTTTCAGCCCCTGAAAGAAAAGACATTTGTGAGATTGGAAAAGCCAGCCTGCTGACACTGACGGTGAATTCATAATGCGCGTGTTAGTCTAAGAGAGGAGCAGACTTACATACCTCAAAGGAAAGCTCCAGAGTTAGGTGGAAATCAGCCTTAATCAAAGGCACTGAGGTCGGGAAACTTTTGTCAGAAATCATATCTCTGTTTTCAAAATGCAGAAAGACACAAAATGACCATCAGATTCTGCCATGTTCTGTGTACAAAGACTATTAATAAGTGTGCCTCTTTCAGGATGAGCTCCATAGTCTGGAGGGAGCTCAGTTTCCTTGTCTGTAGAGGAAGAATTGTTCTAACCCTTTCTGAGGGCCCTACTAGTCCCTATTATCTATGCAGATAATATAGATGTATAGTTCCGTTTGCCTCTGAGGGTCATTTTAATGCAAACCTTCAACATTTTCAAAATCTGTTGGCACAGGGTGTTGGATTACTTGAGCCTGTGGACCAATTTCTTCCTGTTGCTGCCACACGGGCTGGGTTTTATTAGAACCCAACATATCTATTTATGTGCTGTCTCTGCCCTTTTCATGCTAGTCTTTGGGCACAGTGGACAGTCTTACATATCTGGAACAGAGACTAGCTGGCTCATAAAGATGAGACTATTTATCTGGCCCCTTACAGAAAAAGCCGGCATTGTTAAAATGCCCCTTGGTTCTTTTTTCTTTCTTTTTTTTTTTAATACACTTCTTTTTGGTGGCCACTCTAAATACTAGACAAGCCATCCTTTACTTTGAACTACCTTTTTAAATCCAAGACTCATAGCTGGTAGATGTAACACATAGAGTTACCCAAGGCAAGGCTCTGTTCTACTACATTACAAGAAGACAGTCTCTGTCTCGAGCAAGCTCTCCCTTCAATTCACTAACAGTTTGTCCACACATGACTTCTGCACTCAGAGGTCACCTCTGGCCCATTTCCCCAAGGGTTAGTTCTACTCCTATAGGCTGCTCTGTGAATAACTGGCTGAGGAGGGTCACTTGTGGTATTCAACCCCTATAAGATGTTCTCAGGTATGACAGTGGAACATTCTTTTCTCCTCCACAGTAGCCCATCTCTGGGCCTTTTGATCCCTCTGTGCCTTTTGCACTGTGAGTGTTAACCCTGCTGAACACAAGGACCCAAGTTCCTTGAGGCGTCTCCGCAATCTTCTCCCAACGTGAGCCAATGCAGGGGCCACTTTGTTTCACTGATGTCAGTTCGAGTCCGAATGCTTTCCAGATGTGCTGCTGATGTTTCATCCTTCTAATCCCTAGAGCACAATTGAATGGTAGACCAGTGTGTGTGAACCCTTGCATTTACGATGTAAAGCGAGGTCATTATTGCAGTCTATCCAGTTACGTTTTGGCTCTGAGCAGTACACTCCTCCCCAAGCCAGCTCTACAAATTGTGTCTGCATTCATTCTACATAGCCTTTAAATATTTCTTCTTCCTTCAGCTGCCATCTGTGAAGAGCACCTGACATGCAAACAAGGCGACACTGAGGCCTTTAAGTCCATTCTAAAGAAGGCAGCCTTGGGGACCGCAGATAGGAGCCATCACAGGCCATAATCAGTCAGGAAGCTGAAGCTGTTCAGAATGCAGGCTGAGGTGACGATGAGCAAGGATTAGATGTTAAGTCTACAGTAAAATAACTGGTGTCAAAATGTAGGGATGGGACTGGAGAAGGGAGAGCAGAGCTGGGGGGAGCAGGGGGCAGGTCATCTGCACAGAAGGGGCGGGGTTTGGAGGTTTAGTTACTGAATAGGGTTAAGGTTGCAGATTCCTCTGGAATGAATGGTCTCCATTTCGGAATTAAGTTGCAACACTTCTGAAAGCCTTCTGCTGCCCTACCGGCTTTGTAAGTAACTTAATTCTAAGCCTCACTGGTAGCTCAGGATTATCTCAGGTCCTTCTAAATGCATGCTCTGATGCTCTACCTGAGAACTCCTGCATCAGAATTCTCTGGAATCCTTGGATTAATGGAATAAATGGACAGAAATGTCCTTCCCCTCATTTTCCTAAGATGAAGCTATGGTCTTCTCATCACTACACAGCAGAACTAAAAAAGAATAGCTTATCTTATCAGTCCTCTATTCCCTCATCAGGATTGGCTTACTAGATCTCCCAATTTCTCTTCTTTACTTATTTATTTACTTATCAATTTATTTTTATATGTACTTTAGCTTCCCATCCAGGCAATTTGCTAAGGTGCTTTAAGCTTTATGGACTCAGTGTTGTTGCCTGCAAAATGAGGATGACACTACCTACTTCTTAGGTTACTATGAGACACTGAGTGAAAACAATAAACAGACCATGCACGGGTGATATGGACTAGACATTGAACAAATGTTGGGCTCTTCATTCTCAAGTAAACAGAAACCACTTTCAATAGCAGAGGTGTGTCTTAGGAAGACATCTTTTATAGAGTAATGTAATCTGGTCTGATAATCTACACCTACCGGGTGCTCACAAAAAAATACCTAACAAAAAATTAAGAAGGAAAGAGCAAATGGAGCAACCAATCCGTCAATAGCTGAGCAACAAGTGAATTATCTATAGTAGTGATTAATTGATTTTTCAATAAATAACCACCTCTGTTGTCTCTAACAGAGCATCCATGATTGCTTCTCTATTTATAACTTCCAGAGTTTGCCAGATACCATCATATTCAAAGAATCATTTAAAAATACAATTATGTAAGTTCTACACCAAGTCAAACTACCCGGTGACTAGGAGACCAGGAATTGTAATTGTTAAATTTTTTCTAGTTAACTCTGACACACACGTCATGTTAATGCTGCTTTCCCAAGGCTCAGGGAAGATCACAGAAGAGAAGACAGGAATGATGTAAGAGCCAACATTCAGAGGACGGGGATGAGGGCTGTGAAATGCTGTCTTCTGGACGTGACATCACCGCTGCACTCATGAAATCACAGCAGTGATAGTGAGACCCACACAAGACTTGAATAAGAGTAAGCCTCTCAGGATTGCATCATGGGTTAGGGGGAGACTGAGCCCTAGCTGAGGCCATTAATGGTTGTCAGCGGAGAAAGAGTCACTGTTCTTAAGTTATGTGACACCTGGTTTGTTGCCCATGAACTGGTAATCTTGAACATGTGAGAAATCCTTAGTAAAATCAGTGAGTAATTTTTCTGATATGAAAGCAGGAGCTGAATGCATTGGGAAGAAGCAGGAGGAGCCCCACAGGAAGGAAGATAAGAAAGCTAATTGGTAGTGGGAGAATGAATAAGGCCAAAGTACATTACAAACACATGTAAAATTGCCAAAGAATAAAACAAAATATTTCTTAAAAACAGAAAACCAGTAAGAGGCCACATTGCTTTGCTTCGTGAAGGGGATACTTTCTTTCCCCTTCTTGTTCTACAGTAGTTATTGAAAGTTTAATTCCAATTGATTTTTCAAAACATATCCATTAAAGCTTGACATCTGTTTAATAGGAATATCCTATTACAACCTTGTACTTAGGGCCACAGTCAAGACCTGACATAATCAGACACAGTTTAAACAAACTAATTACAGAAGGGCATACAGAGGCTGAGCTGAGCAGGGGTCTTTGAACATAACATATGCCTTTCATCAAAACCAGGCATTAGACAGAAGCAAGATACCCAAGCTGGGGCTATGCAGCAAATTGGGATCCTGCAGCAGATGTTCCCAAGGCCAGCTGAGTCTCAGGGCAGGGTGGGCGGGGGGGTACCCTGAACACTTCTATAACACATCCAAACATGGCACTTCTGAGACTCACTGAACATAACTTTGCTTATGGATGATAGAAGCAGGGAGGGACGTGATGATCAAGTTCTGGTTCTGAACTTCAGAAGACCTTTAGTTTATTTGGAGTGGCTGCCTGTTTGGATTGGGATTTATATGCATACATTCTTATACATATAAAGGGCCGGGCTTGCTGCCAGCTACCACACAGTGGGAACAGTGGCAATGTCACCTCCCAAAGCCCCTTCTCTCCAGGTGGACTCATCATTTCTGTCCCTCGGCTGTAAAGCAATGTTCCCTTCCCAACACATGTCTGCTAGAATGACACACTGACTAGTTTTCTGAGTAAAGACTGACAGTGCTATACACCAAAGCCGCCATGAAGCAGAAGGCCTGACAAGGGGCAGGCAGCCCTAACCCAAGGACTCGGATCTAGCACTGTAAAGATCAACTAGGGTTGTAGGAAGAGCTATTCGAAGGGAGCAATGGAAGAAAATGTGCAATACTCGAGCATGATTCTAATCTTTCTCCAACTCTGCTCTACTCTTGAGAAATGGAAACAACATGAACAATACAACAGGCTTCTCCCCTAGCCTTACCCATGGGAGAGAGCTTCTAAGGCTCCACGGGCTACCTCAAGGTTCTGCTGTACAACTGACTTTTGTTTCTTATATATAATTACCATGCTAAAATCAAATTTATAAATTAGGATGCAGTAAGAGAGAAATAACAACAATAAATATAAGGATATTCTAACACTGTGTGTTCTGTAGTATAAGAGTGGGCAGTGTCAGTAGTCTTGTGATTGGAGGTTATTACAATGAAGTGACATGAGAAAGCCTTGGACGCGAGCACTGTGGAGCTGTGGTAGCTGATCTCCTAACTGAGACAGCCACTAAGTGCTGACAGCAGATGAAGTACACACCATGGACATGCTGGACCAAAGGGTAATTCCCATCCTTGAGAGGGCAGCGTGAAACAGCAGAGACTTCATCTCACTATTCAGAATTGTATTCAATTTAAAAATTATTAGTTGTTTCTGGAATTTTCCATTTACTATTTGGGGTCTACTTTTGACTCCAGTTAACTAAATTAGGGAAAGCCAAACCATGAGTAATGGGGCATTTACTCAACCACGTTCCTTTAAGTGACTCACAAGTTTGTTGTAAAGGGGGGAAAAAAAATAAGATAATTTGTGACCGAGTACTTGATAGATTGTGAAAGTTCTGAGCAGATGTAAGTTATTATCTCACACCTAGAGTTCAGAATGACAATCAGGCACCTACATTATACAGTAGACTCAACTGTGATTAATGTATTCACTTTGGAAATGCTAGGAATTAATAACCATTTGCCATACATTCATTATGATCACATTAATCATTATAATTGATTGGTTAATTAGCTAATTATGGCTATAATGTAGATGTCATATGCATTTCCATAGGAATTCTTTGGTAATGCAACATTAATTAATGCCTGACCTTATCTTGATGCTAACCAGATCAAGGGAGTGACCTTCTAGCATTATTTTGATCAAAAGACAACATGACAGAGAAGAACAGCGAAGCAGGCACCATGCTTTTATGAACACTAGGCCTTAGCTTTGGACCAACAGAATTATCTGAAGAGTCAAAAGCATGGAGCTTGTCTTATGAGTACTTTAAAATTTGTTTCACTCCCTCTCTGTACACAATTTCCATGGGTAACAAAGGTCTAGCTTGACTGACCATGCCCTTTACCATGTGATCTTTCTGCAAGAGGCAGAAGCATCTAAGAGACAGGCGGGACCCAGATACTGAAAGCCAACTGCCTCAGTAGAATCGCATTCTACTCATTTGCTTCAAACATGGAGAAAAAAATGTGTGCTCTTCAGTTTTAAACAAAAACCAACTCCCAAACTATTCATCTACCAGGCTTCTCCATATGTTGAAGCCTGAACAAAGTATAGGGGGCAAAGACAAAGAGACTATGAATGAAAAAGCTGTTTTAAAATGTTCTGCTTTGTGGATGTATATGTAGGGCATAAGGATTTCTTTCATTCCATTTATCCCTTTCTTTTAAAACAAACCAGAGTTTACAATTGGTAGATATCTCTATACAAATACATATTAAAGAACACATACACACACACACACACACACACACACACACACACACACACACACCCCAAAACTAACTGCTTGGTCCCCGGCCCATCTTGTTTTTGACACCAGAATCAGAAGAAACATAAGCACCCTCTACTCTCAAGAATAAATTCTTCTTTGGAGATCTCAAGAGCCACAAAAGTGCAAGGGGTAGAAAGAGACAGAGCAAGCACCTTGAAAATGCAAGGAAGAGAGAGAGAGAGAGAGAGAGAGAGAGAGAGAGAGAGAGAGAGAGAGAGGAAGAAGAAGGAGGAGGAGGACAAAAAACAATAAACAAACAAATGAGAGTTGCACAAGAAATGTACATTTGATAGCCTGTGCTTTCAGAATATGTAATAAAAAGGCCTTATTGCTTATTTTGCTACTGTCTGTAGGCAGCCCTATGCTTTGAACATAACATCCTGGAGTCAAGAGTCATTTCTTATGGTGAACTGGGCAAAACCCTGTTCTTTGGAAAGCCTCAGATCTCTGAGCTTAGCTAGACTCAAATTAATTGACAGCTAGTCAGCACTGCAAATAAGGCAACTACACGTGTTTTGTGACTCCGTTGATTGATGCTTAATACCACTGAGTGTTTATTTTCCTTAAGGGAAACATCTTTAAAATACAGAAAATGTAACAAGGAGACACTTTAGTATTCTGCTTTTCCTAGAAGGAAAACTATCAGCTCAGGCCCCATTGAAACTCAAGACCCGTAACATTTGGAACGCATTACCAGAGCCTGAAATATGATGTCACGGAGAATTAATATCTAAGACTCTAGCTGCTACTATCACAAGATCCAGTTTTTGAAAATAAGTCGAACGTGTCCATTAGTACATGTTTTAATCTCCCGTGGGCCAAAAGTTTAACGCTAACAGGCATGTCAGAAGGGAACCTGTGAGCTTAGTAAGCCATCAGGTGATCTGAGCCCTGTTGTTATCTTATTATTTGCTCCCTAAAGAAAGGGGGCTTTCAGCTCGGTTGATGCATCTGCCATAGTCACAGTTAGCCTTGTAAGGAGAGTCACCCAGGGTAATAAAAGGGCAGAGGTCAAAATCCAACAACCCTCCGACCCTGGAAGCTCAGCATACATACAACAGGAACAGGGTTTGTGCCTGCTGCAGTTCTCTAAGCAGTGTGTTAACTCAGGATTTCTAATGAAAGAGTCAGGAGAGAGGAACCTAGAGAAAGGGCAGACAGCTTTCTAACTGTGCAACGGGGCTGGTCACCGCAAAGGGTCAGAGGAAAGAAAGAAGGGTTAGGAAGTAAAAAGTTTAGACTTTAGCAGTTTATAGACAATGTTGTCCACCCTAGGAAGCTATTAAGTAAGAGAGTTTGTTCCAACACCATTCCGTGGAAGGGAAATGAGTCTCTTCCTGATCATCCGTGGGTGTGATCATGTGTGCAATTCTTTTTTTGTAATTTTAATTTTTTTATTAATTCATTCATATTACATCTCAATAGTTATCCCATCTCTTGTATCCTCCCATTCATGTGTGCAACTCTACACCTGTGGATCAGGTATTCCACCAGCCCATTCAACTTGACAGCAGAAGTCCTGCAGCCAAAGGGGAATCTCATAGCATGCCATCTCTAAACAAGGCTATTTGTTTGGCTGCCTAGCATAGAAAGGGACACGTGAAGCCAACTTGCTAACAAAGGCCTGGGGGACTTCCCTCCAAAATTGCGTGATACTGGGAGCTCATTGTTGGTCACTGTTGGTGACAGAGATGGCGGCATCCTGACTGGCCTAGTCAAGTGGAAGTCCACGGTAGCTTCTAACTTTGCAGGATGGGCACTTGTTCTAGTTTTCATTTTGTCACCCCTGCGGTGGCTCAGGATGGATGCTGCCTGATGTCACCTAGCCAGACAGTGGAGTCTACTTGGTTGGGCAGAGCCTACTCTATGGTTGACACTTTGTGGTGGAATAAAGTGAGCAAGGGTATTAAAATGTACCCTCTTGCTTGCATCCCAGACTTCCTTTCATAAGCTTCCTTTTCTTTCCCCTCAGACTCCTGGTCAGTAGCCACAGCCTTGGTTATTAACTTGAGAACTAGACTCCTTTCCCCTCTTGGGACACCCCTCATCGTAGATCACTGAAAAACCGTTATGGCCTAGCCTGTGTTCCCTCTAAATGCCTGTGTTAAAGGTCTAACTCCCAGCTTCTCAGAACAGCATCCTATTAGAGATAAGATTTCAAAGGAAGAAATTAAAAGCAGACTATTAGGGCAGATTCTACTAAAAGTGTGACTTTGTAAGAGGGAGTCTGAGCATAGGGACACCCTGGAGCTTGTGGACAGAGGAAAAGCCTGGAAGGGACACAGCAAGAAAGCAAGCCAAGGAGAGGGGCTATGCTCATCTCAGAAGTGTGGACTCTGAAACTCTGAGATTCCTCTGTTTACCCACCCAGCATGTGATACTTCATTGTCACTTGCCTAGGATATTAGCCAAGGGCTTCAGGCCCAAGCCACTGTTTCCATTTTTTACTTCTTTTTATTTCTTCACCTACTTTTTAATTTAGGTATTACTCCATTGATGCTTTTCAAGTGTGTAAGTTATATACTGCAAATATTTTCTCTGTCTGCCAGGCCACTATGCTGTTCAACAGACAGGTAAAACCACTTATACCAGGGCTAACCTCCTTCTCCTCATGCCATTCAGGATGGTATACCCTGGGACACATGGGGAAAAAAACGAATGAGAATCCTCCAGCCCCTACTCGACAGCTCGGTACCACTTACATTCATGTGGGTTCTCTAAGAAGGAGGAACCAGATGTCCAGCAATCTGTTTCAAAGGGAAAGTCTGTGGAGAGAGGAGGGGACCGTGCATCTGGAGACAGCAGGAAAGACATGACACAAAGGTTTAGACTGTAGCGGTCCTGAGAAAGTCTCATTCAAATGGAAGTCCCCAATCGAGGGCTCCTCGGCCGGCCTGCTGTTTGTACTCTGTATTCCCCATGTGTATGACTCAGTAGGCCCCTGCTGGATGCACTTAGCAGCATACCTGGAAGACATCACATTGGTCCCAGGTTGCATGGCCACCGCAAAGGCAGCCAGGACTATCAAGGAGGTGTCACTGTTCAATGCCACTTGTCATCAAGCCGGGGTAAGTTTAGGGGAGTCTTGCTTCTTGTTGGACAACAGAGAACAGGGAGAGAACAAGGACTGAATGTCTGAAATGCTTCTCCTTTTGTTCCTCTGTCAGCTCTGATCAGCTGCTTGGCAGGAAGAAGGGAAAGAGAATGAATGAGATTGAACCATTGAACTCAGCTCCTAGCTCAGGGAAATGTTTTATCGGATTTGTTTCACTTTGATGCCGATTAAGCCCATAGGGTAGAGAAGGCCAGTGAGTAAGAGCATGTGGGCTGGGGAGGGGAGAGCAGGGAGTGCAGGATCTACCCATAGTTGCAACAGGCATGGACACGTTGTTTGTAATTTATTATTAACTGTATCTTCTGTGCCATGGTCCATTGTACCTTTCCAGGGGGCCAGTTCCTGGGGCCAAGAGGCAGATCAGACAGAGCATTTGATTTTATAAAAAAAAAAAAAAAAACTTAAATCTACCATGACTCTACTTGGCAATAGGCAGAAAAAGTTAGCTTGACTTTTATTGAAACAGTGAACTTGGGGAGAATTCTGGGTTTGGACTACTGGCCACAATGACTTTCCTCATCACCTTACAAGTTGGCAAGAATTTGATGGGACAGTCACTTCATATTCATGCCAGACCCTTGTTTTAGCAACATTTAAAATGATGGACATCGAAGTATCAGACATATATGACATGCCCTAAGCCTGTTGATGTTTCTTTCACTGGGAGACTTCTCTATGCCCATTGCTGTCCTTAGCCCTGGGAGTGGTGCTGGCCAGACATTTGCTTTTTTTTTTTTTTTTTTTTTTTTAATTAAAAAAAATTTTTTTAATTAATTTATTCTTGTTACATCTCAATGTTTATCCCATCCCTTGTATCCTCCCATTCCTTCCCCCCCCCCATTTTCCCATTATTCCCCTCCCCTATGACTGTTCCTGAGGGGGATTACGACCCCCTATATATTTGCTTTTTGTGACTAAAAAGAAAATAGTGGGAGGATATGGGTAGTATCAAACTAAAGCTAAAGCGGAATCATTTCAGATCTTGTTCCACATTAAGAGGAAGATTTGTTTTAAGAGGGACAGGACTTACCTTACATAAATAAATCTCAAATCAGTGCATTAAGTAGTGTCTGATGCTTTATACTCTTAGCAAGGGACGGGACATCCTGGGGTGATGCATTTGCCTAAGTTCTAACAGTTCTCACATGGTGCGAGCATCAACAAAAACCTAGACAGGCACTTAGGAGAACGTACTACCAGATGCACCAAAGTAGAGTAAAAACACCTCTGCTTGGCCTCTAAGAACCCAGGAGAGGATTTTCTCCAAGAGCCTTCCTGTGTGTACCGTTCCAATCAAATGGCTCTCTTGCAGTTGGTGCAGGAGACCCAGAATGTCTGTTACAGTTCTGTGCAGGCTGCCCCAGGGTTTTCCAGCTGTGTAGGCACCAGATGTTTTAAGCTGATGTAGGAGAGTTGGTGATATGGTACACCACAGACACATTCTTGAGAAACATCTTGTCATATAAAAGAGATGCCAATTATAGATCTTTCCCTCTGTTTTAAAACATATGGAGGATACAGCTTGGTTCTAGACAAATTCCACAGAGCCACAGAATACCTGTTAAATTCCTTTCTTTAACAAATTGGGGCTGTCTATTGACCATTTCTTCATGATGGAGAGGTCCTCAGAAGAAGGGGATCAGACTACCTGGATAAGACTTGATAGGCTGCAGTCATATGATGAGGGAGGAGTACCCCTTCTCTCAGAGGTCTAAGGGAAGGGGACAAGGCGACAGAAGGAGGGAGGTGGGGGGAACAGGAAGATACAAGTGATGGGATAACAATAAGGTTGTAATCTGAATAAATTATTATTTTTAAATTTCGGGGCCAGGGAGAGGAGATGGTTGTGCTGTTTAAAACACTGACTATTCTTGGAGAGGACTCAGGTTTAATTCCCAGCATCCATATAGTGGCTCACAAGTGTATGTAACTCCAGTTCTGGGGTACCAATGCCCTCTTCTGGCATCCATTGGCAACAGCAATGCACGTGGTGAACAGACATACAATTATATAAGTACACCTTTAAAAATTGCTTAAGATGGGGCTGGAGAGATGTCTCAGAGGTTAAAAGCACTGGCTGTTCTTCCAAAGGTCTTGAGTTCAATTCCCAGCAGCCACATGGTTATCCGTAATGAAATCTGGTGCCCTTTTCTGGTGTGCAGGCACATGTGGAGGCAGAACACTGTATAAATAATAAATAAGTAAATCTTTTTCAAAATTTGCTTAAGGTGTAATCTATATATATTAATCTTAAAATATTTAAATAATATTATCTGATATATTTTGAGACATGAATATATTATGTCTGAAACTTCCAAACCCCCTATCACCCAAGAACGTGAATATATCCATCACCCTGAGTTTTCTCATTTTTCTTCATGATCCGTTCTTTTTCCAGACTGCTATCTCTGCCCAACATCTAAGCAACTTCAAATTCCCTTTCTATCACTCTGATTTTGTTTATAGGTTTCCTCTGTTTATTTGGTTGGAGGGGGGTACAGCTTCCTTTCCTTAGCATTATGATTTTAAAACTTATAAACCAATTGTTACTTCATCAACTGGGAAGCCACTGTGATGGTCAAGCAGTATGCTTAGGGAGAGAAGAGGGAGGGAACAAAGGAAGGAAGGAGTGAGGGAGAATTTAACTCACTAAAATAGTTAGGGTTTCAGATTTCCTTTCGTGAGTGAAGTTGCTGCACTGGAAAGAGGGAAGAGTAAAGATATCTTTGCCTGACGTTGGGTGTGACTGATGCTGCTCTCACAGAGTTCTGGAGAAGCACTCTTTCCTCTGCAGTGGTTGGAAGTGGCGGCGTTCTTGAAGTGTTCCCACAGCTTGTGGGTGCTCTGTTCCCTTTGGATGGTCCCTGTTACTATGTCTAAGTGTGCACTGGGGTTCCCCCCGCAGCTAACCTCATCCCAAGTACTTTCAATTCACTGATGCTTTCTAGGCCTAGAGATCTCGTTTGACTGGTGAATTTGATTCCTATGACACATCTCATAACTGTTGGGCATATTTTCCAACTGTTTCTGTTTCTGGGATAAATACGCCAGTCACTCCTACTCCATCTCAGCCCTAAGCAGAAACACCCTCCTCACTCCATCTTTAAAAACAAAACAAAACAAAATAATGACAAAGTAGATGCCAACTCTATAAACAGGCAAATGTTCGTGGCTAGGGCTTAGCAATTTGTGCTGTCCATATTGGTACATTTATTTACAGTTAATTTACTATAGGAGTCAAGTCTACTCTTCTATTAATGAGAGTGTCAGAAAGCTCCAAGGATGAGCTAAGTAGTTAATGCATAATGTGGTAATCAAGTTGGGGGCTAGGGAAATGGCTCAGTCAGTCAAGCCTTTGCCTTGAAAGCATAAGGGTCCAAGTTTAATCCCCAGCACCTGTTTAACAATCCCCAGGCAGGGGTCTGTGTTCACCATCTCAGGACTGGGAAGGCAAGAAAGGAAGCTACTCAGGCCTGGCTGGCCAACCAGTCTAGCCAACTCAGTGAGACCCAGGCTTAGTAAGAGACCTTATCTTGATAAATAAATAAATAAGGTAGAGATTGAATAAGATGTCTGACATCAACATCTGGCTTCCTTATGTATACACAATGCACACACAAGTGCACATAAGCATGCACACACGTATGCATGTATGAACTCAGTAGCCCAATTTAAATAAAATAGTAAGTGAAGAGGGTGAGTGACTAGGAGACAAAGAGGATGACTGGAGTGGGGAGCACAGCAGCTTGCTCAGATGAGCTCCTGGTCTGACCCCCTCCAACCCCACCCCCAACATCTGTCACTTGGTGTTCAAGCCTTCCTTCCTAGATTTTGAATGTCCTGTACACCATTTTGACACCAATCTAATGATCAGCTCTCTCATGCAAATGTCACAGAATTTCATCTGGGGACATTTGCCTCTATGGTTTACCTATAGACCTCTGCCATCTCGGCTTGTAACTACTAAACACAGCCTATGAGCAGCCATCTGGTATGTGCCTAGTCTGAGCCGAGACAGGTCCTGTGTGTAACATGGACATTACTTTTTGAAAACAGTGTGAAAAATAATGTAAGATACCTCATTAATGATATTTATACTAAATATAGGTGTAAAGGATAGTTATGAAATGGGGGGCTAAGTAAACTATTCCTAGGAGATTTGAAGTTGCACTAGTGGCTTAGATCTGTCACGCGCATGGCATTTCTATTGGACAGCCCTCCCACACGTGTGTGATCTACCTTGCAGCCTGTGTGTCAGTGACAAACTCGGCACATAACAGGAGTAGACCAATACTTGTGAATATTAGCAGTTAAAAGAGTGGCTGTAACGAGTTTGGGAGTTGAAAGAAAAAACATCGAGGGTCAGGAGACATCTCAGTTTCTCCCTCTATGCAATGACAGTTATAAAATCACATATGCCATAGAGACAAGAAAGGTGAAATGAGATAATTTATGGGACACTCTTTAGACTGGGTCTAGCTCAATGGACATGCTCAAATTAAATTATCCAAAGGAAATGTCTCGACTTAGGCTCACAGTAAAGGCTTTGTGAACCCAGGAGGAAAACCACAGCTCCTTAGTGAGTTTTCTCTTAATTGTTATAACCTGACCTTCCCACACGTCACATTGCCCCTGTGTAGGGACCACAGTCCTACGGCTTCACCCCAATTCCTCCAATACACACTTCTTGGTATTCTAATATCTTGATATTTAGAAGCCATAGTGTGTGTGTGTGTGTGTGTGTGTGTGTGTGTGTGTGTGTGTGTGTGTGTGTTCTTCCAGGTCTTATGGCTAAAAATAATGTACTTGTAAATTGCTTTATAAATTATTTATCATGAGGGACTTCATCATTGAACAAGTGTTACAACATACTGTGAAAATGGGGGGCTGGGGAAACTGGCAGAGAAGAAGGAGAAAAAGGCGTTGGAATCACTTATAAATAATATATTCATTGGTCAAAGAAAGTTATCGTCTTTTATGAAGTGTTCAGAATTCATCTTGCATACTAAGTGGGGTCCCCTTGATGACTCGGGGGGCATCTTCCACAGCCTCCATGCAGCTCAGTCTCTGGAGCTGGTGATCACAGTGCCATGTGTTGATTTCAGCCAAAGCTACATTTGCCACATCCCATCACCCGAGCATAAACAACAAACAGGACCGACTGGCACTGCTGAGGGAAGACAAACATGTGTTGGCAACTTGTGGGAGGGAAGTCTGTGTCCCTGTGCTGGGCTGTGCATTTGGTATTCAGTGTGGAAGTGCGGCACCTAATGAAGGCGTTTGGTATTCATGTGGATGTCACATGTATTTCCAGAGATGCCGGGCTCTAATTTAACACGGGTTAATAGACAACTCTATTAAAGCGGTATCGAAGGTTTGACATTCAAATAACCCAATTTAAAAATCAGACAGATCTAGATGTTATATTTGAAGGTGAGAAAACAGAGAAGTCAAGTATATAAATGCCCACCTTACCCAGAAGCATTAATCTGACTTTGAGTGGGACAAATGCTCCATCCAAGTGCCTCTTGCTCTTTCGCCTTCACTAATCCCTCCTGTGCCTTCCTTTCACCGGGCTCCTCCACGTGCACCAGTATTTTACAGTAAGCGGAGGAGGGCAGGAGGAGGAAAAGAGCAGAGATCATTCACTTTAAATGAGAGCTGTCACTTGTATCTGAAAGTCTCTACCTACTCTTTGCCTGTCCTCCGTTACTGTCAAAGCTACAAGCTCATGGAGCTTAAGTGCTCTGTGAAGGGATACTCCTCACTAGTGTGATAAGAAAGGATTAGAATACCATTATATTGATATTGCTATTCTGTATTTATTAATGCAATAGGCATTACTACGAAGTAAATTGGATGCACTTACAAGCTGGTTAATGTTTGGAAGCAAAACAGACTCTTCCTACAACTGCTTTGATAAAAGGTCCAGAATTCTTCTTTTAAACTTAGGCGTATACTTACTTTGTGACTATGACTGTGTTCCTATGAATCTGCCTAAGATAAAGCAATAAAATAAAATGTGACAATGTTCATTCTATTCACAATGATCTCTTTATTACCAATAAACAAAGAGCAGGATACGTGAAATTATAGAACAGATAAATGGTGGTATATCCTGCTGCACAGCAGGGAACGCATTCAACTATTGATACAAACCACAGCTTGCAAAAATGCAACGTAACATTGAATAAAATACGTTTCCTTAAAATAATTCATGCTCTCTGATTCCATTTACACAAAATTCTAGGAGTAGAATTCTAGTCAGTGTTGAAAATAATCAAAACAGTAGCTGCCACAGAAAGAATTGGATAGAACCAAATACATGGTATAGGGAAACTGGTGTGGGGGAGTGGTTTTTTTTTTTTTTTTCTATTTCAATAGGAATTAGACAGGAATAGACAATTTTACGTTTACCAAATTATATAATTATAGTTGTACATTTTACTATGTGAACATTTTACCCCAAGGAAAAAGGAGACTCATAAGCAAATATTATACTCTGATTACTAGTGATTTGCAAGTTAATATTTTAAGGGGGAAAGTATTTTGTCTTCTTCACCTCAATTTGAAATTCACTAAGGAATAAGCCAGTGGAGTGGTGGGTGGATGATGAGGAGGAATAAATGTACCAATATGTGATAAAAATTTGGATGAGGAGGAGGAGGAATAAATGTACCAATATGTGATGAAGATAATGTGGCGGAATGTTAGTGGTTTGATACAGGTCCTGTGTCATGAAGCTGTGCTCTGAAATTCTTTTAACTTTTCTCTATGTTACACCTTTCATTATGACATGTAAAGAAAAAAACATTTTAAAAACAAACAATCAAGAAGAGGTAAAGACACTTGCCCCCAAGCTTGATGACCTGAGTTCAATTTGTAGACCTACAAAATGAAAGGAAAAAATTGACCCCCACAAGGTATCTTCGGATATCCACCAGTACCATGGCATGCACACACACTAAATGTTAAAAAACAAACAAACAAACAAACCCTTATATAAATGAACAGGAGGTTCTTTCCTTGGGTTGATCTTCCAAGCATCTATCAGGAAGATAACAAATGCTAACGAAGGTTTTAAAAACACAAAATAGGCACCCATGGAATTGCATGTTCTGTTGAGTGCTATGAACAGCACGGATAGGATAAGATTCAGGAGAGTCATCAAGGGACTTGTTCAGCTGGATGATCAAGGAACACTTCCTCAGAAAGTGATGTTCTGAAAATCACGTTATGAAGGTGAAAATAAGGAGACCATGGAAAGTGTCTCCATCCATATGGAACAGAAGATTGTGCCCTAGAGAGAAGACCCCTATGTAAACATTGAACAGAGACTGGCATATGCAGAGAACTGGAAGCCAGCTAGGGTAGTTGGGGCATGGCTCATAAAAGAAAGAACCGGTATGAAATGAGGGTAGAAAAGTAAGCAGGCCCTGGCTCTTCCATTCTTCCAGTCATGGATCTTTCTATAATTTAGGGCTTCTTTTAAAATAATTTTTATTTTATGTTTTGCCTACACATATGATTGTATACCACATGTATGCCAGGTGCCCAAGAAGGCAAGAAGAAGGCATCAGATCTACTAGTACTGGAGTTACAGAGAGGTGGTTGTGAGCCACCATGTGGCTGCTGGGAATTGAACTTAGGTCCTTTGCAAAGCAATCAGTGCTCTTAAACCTTGAGCCATCTCCCCCGAACAGCCTTTCTGTAATTCAGAACTAATGAGTCCCCCAAAGGTCTATGTATTAAAGGACTGGTCCCCAGTTTGGAGCTATTAAGGAGTAATAGAAACTTTAAGAAATTAAGATCCATCAACATTATATCAAAGATAGGGGAGGGGCTCATGAGCCCTCACCCCTCCCCTCCCTCAGCATCTCCTGGCAGTTAATGGCTGCTGAAAGAGGGGAGTCAGTTTCTTCAGTAGCCATTGGTAAGGTGCCCCAGCTCCAGTAAATAGTCATTCCCCCGCCCCTTGTGTCCATGTAAGCAACTGTAAGTAAACACGGTGGCCTATAAAAGTAAGACAACCTTGCTGAGCAGAAGGGGGCAGTAGAAGGGGATCAGCAAGGGGTAATATGTGCTCAGTAGGGTCAAAATACATTGTATGCAGGCACACGTTGCCAAAGGATAATTTTTCAAATACCTTTCAGAGGACAAAAGAGTGAGAGGGCGAAATGAAGTTGGCTTTAGGACAGGGTTTTGAAGGGTGTAGTGGGACCCCAGCTCTTTTTCTGTTCTTCTCTCCCGCTTCCTGGTTATGAAGTGAGTTTCCTCCTGAAGACATTCCTGCCAGGATGTACCAGCAGAGGTTGAAGCATTGGAGCCAACCAGTCACAGACTAGAGCTTCCCCAACTATGAAATACAAAAAATAAGCCTTGTTTGTCCACTCCTGAAGACTGATGAGGATGCCCAGAGAAGAAGTGTGTTGGTCATCTCTGAGTTAATGGCAGCATACCCAGAAGATTGATTACCCTGTAGCCAATGACACAGCCCTTACAATAATGACCTCTGATGTTTATATCTACTCAGCACTTGCCAAATACTGTGTTAAACATCTAAAAGATGACTTAATTTAAACTTCGTGTTTCTCCAAACCAATTGCATTCCAATTTTGCTTCTTTAATTTATTAGGGAGGGAAGGGAAACAGAGACAGACAAAAGCTACTTCTCTTTTGATGCCCTGTGAGTTCCAAAGATTGCACCAGGCTGAAGAGGCAAACTCAGGCTTTCTATTTTACACATGAGAAAACTGAGGTGGGACACCTACTTACCTCTTTGAAGAAGCCTGAAGAGCTGCTCCGAGGCGGCACTGGGACCCAAGTTTAATCTAACAAAGAGCTCATCACAGTAGCTGAGACTACCCAGGGGAGCTGGGGTGTTTGCCTGCAAGCAGACATCTCCATAACCCCAGAACCAACATGTTGAAACCCATAAAGCTACAAGGTGCCGTGAGACTTTTACTTATACTCTGTGCTCCCTAGGCTCTGAATGAGCAGCACAGAGTGGATGTTCTAACCTAGGCCAAAAGCTCAAATAGAGTACAGAGAGACAGAGAAGCCACAGGAGAAATCAAGACTGTTGCCACTTTCTTACTGCCAAACTCTTGGAGCCTATACTGGTCCACCATAGGACAGAAAGATTCTATCTCAGAAGCAGGTTGAGCCTACTGCCTTTTTTTTTTTTTCTTATTAATTTATTTATTCACTTTTCATCCCTGTTGCAGCCCCCTCCCTCCTCTCCTCCTGGTCCCACCCTCTTTCCCTTTTCCCCTCTTCCCCTTCCTCTTCTTCTCAGAAAAAGGGAGCCTCCCTCTATCCCCACCCACCCCAGCACATTTAGTCTCATCAGGACTAAGGACATCCTCTTCCACTGAAGCCAGACAAGGCATCCCAGTTAGAGGAAAGTGATCCAAAAGCAGGCAACAGAGTCCATGTCAGAGACATGCTCCACTTCAATTGCTAGGGTACCCACATAAAGACCAAGCTGCCCATCACTTACATATGTGTAGGGGGTCTAGGTGGTTCAGTCTCTGTAAGCCTCCTTGGGCCTTGGTTGGTTGACTTTGTTGGCCTTCTTGTGGAGTTCCTGTCTCCCCAGATCACTTTATTCTTTCCCCCAACTCTTCCACAAGACTCCCCAAGTACTGCCTAATGTTTGGCTGGGGTGGGGGGGGGGTCTCTGTATCTATTTCAATCTGCTGCTTGTGGAGTCTCTCAGAGGACAGTTATGCTATATTCCTGTCAGCAAGTATAGCAGAGTATCATTAATAGTGTCAGAGGTTGGCGTGCTCTCATGGGGTGGGTCTGAAGTTGGGCCAGTCGTCGTTTGGCCCTTCTCTCAATCTCTGCTCCATCTTTTTTCCGCCACATCTTGTTAGCAGGGTAAATTTGTGGTCGAGGTCTTCATGGGTGGATTGGTGTCCCTCTCCCTACACTGGAAGCCCTGCCTGGCTACAGGAGGTGACCATTTCAGTTTCCATGACCCCTGATAGTATAAGTCTCAGCTAGAGTAAGCCCATATCCTCCTTTAAAGGGCCTCCCAGCCTGGGGTCAGCCCTGCATGTGGCTGCCCCAACAGGTTGGCAGCATCTGTCTTCCTGGAGTTGTATAAATGACATCTTCATTGATGCTGAATGCACAAACAACATTTTCCATTTAAACCACATTCATTGCTGGCCTCAGGAGAATGGCTGGTGAGACGGGAGAGCTGGCTTCACAGAAAAGGCTACACAGGCAGTACAGCCAGTTACTGTTCACAGGCTAATCAGCAGCACTCCCCAGTGGTATTGCTGTCTGTTAGTTCTTAATTTGTGATTTGATACTAAAGGGTCTAAAAAGAGGTAACCTAGATGTGCCCAGGACCCATGGATGCATCTCTATGGATTCAAATTTTTTCTCTGGATTTGAACATTTCAGACATACAAGGAGGACATAGATTCTGGTAGCCCAAATAGAACAAATAAGGGAAAAATATTAATTTCAGCTCTTCTTTACAAAATCCCTAAACCTTGGCCAGAAAGGCCAGCATGGCTCATGATTACCATTTCCAAGTTGTGGATAGATATTTGCACTCTTATCTTCGACCAATATCCTAACTATAAGTGGATAAGCAATGAGATGATTTGAGAGCCTGTTGTAAGCCAGACACTATGTTAAGCACTCTATTATGTCATCTCACTGACTCTGTGCACTGACTGCGAATTAGCTGTTGTTACAGGCCAAGCTTATGAGTAAAGACAGAAGTATTGTCATTTCTCCCAGTTCACATAATTGTATTGTGGCAGGATACGGAGACATATCTATCCAACTCTGACTTTAAACCTTTTGTTTTTAAGACTAGTGCTTATGTGCGAACAAATAAGCGAATTACTGAATATTATCTTACACACAAAAGTATGAAGTCAATACACCTGATTTAAAAATAATAATAATGAAGAAGAAAATTATTTTCAAAAAATTAAGTTAAACCAAAGCAAAAGAAGTAGGCACATTCTTCTGTGTGATTTCTAATAGTTGAAATAAAAAAATAAAAGAAAGGAAAGAAGGGCCCTCGTGTCATCTAGACTAAGTATTTTCATATCCAGAGCTCTGAGCATTCTCACGCCAGTTCCCATGTGGGCAGAACTTCGTCAAACAAGGTACCAGCTGCAGATATGGGTAGCACCCAGGCTTAAAAATTATATCTCTGCTCATTTACTTCATTAGGCAGCCCTTCTAAATGATTGCACTTTGAACATGAAATACATTATTTCTGATGTGTTTACCCTTGACATCTTAGGTCACTTGAACTCAGTGATATAAAATCATTGTTATTATTGTCTAGAAAGGAAGTTGGATCAGGTTGGAGAGCAACTGTGTTCATCTATGTGACAAACTCTAGTGCTATAGTCCTGTGTCCTATGTCCATGCTGTTTTCACAAGAAAACTGAGAGTCACTGATCTTATAGTAGAGGTGACCTGAGTGGGAGGCTGGAGAGATGGCTCAGTGGTTTAGATCACTGGCTGCTCCTCCAGAGGACCTGGGTTCAATTCCCAGCAACCACATGGCAGCTCACAACTATCTGTAACTCCAATTCCAGTGGATCTGATACCCTCCTACCTATACACATAAAATAAAATATTTTTTAAAAAAGAAATGACCTGAGTGAATGTTATGCTGAAAACTAACCATACCCTTCCCATTTGTTCCATAGATCTCACAGCTCTTCCTAGCTATGGCGATCTACATGATGTCCTCCACAGTCTAGGGCATTTGAAGACTCGGTGTCCAGTCGGCCGCGTTGTTTGGGAGGCTTAGGAAGTATGGCTCTGTTGTAGGAAGTGTGTCACTGGAGGTGGGTTTGGATAGTTGAAATCCTCCTACAGTTTCACAGGTGCGTGAGGTTCAAGATGTGATCTCTCAGGCACTATTCCAGCTGCCATGACATCACTCCACCACTATGGATTATCCTCTGGAACCATAAGCCCCAAATAAACTCTTTCTTCTGTAAGTTGCCTTGGTCATGGCATTTTATCACAGCAATAGCGAAGTAACTAAGACATTAGCACTAAGTCCTGTCTCCTAAATTTCTATTCCAATAAGGAATGTAACACCATAGCTTTCTCATTCTACTAGAGAAATATTACTTAACTAGTTAAAACAAAAACAAATTTACTCACTTGCTGGAGAAAGAAAACTGAGTATTCAACAACAACAAAGAATTACAGTTCAAGTTCACATGGATTCTAAGCGATGAATCTGAGGTTTAAACCCAAGATTGTCACATTCTAAATCTCAGATCTAGGAGTGTCACTGTACCACACTGTCTTCCTAATGAGACCAGTTGGTGTCCCACTCTCCACTCAGGACAACCACAATGACAACCCAGAGTTCTGTGCTGAGATTCATATTTTCCATGTTGTTTTAGATATATATGAGATTTTAAAATTGGATCCTGTGCTACAACTCATGAGGCAGTTTGTGCTGCCTTTGTCGTGGACATATTTCTACTAAAAATTAATAAGGCTGTTTTCTTTTTGTATCCTGATTGGTATTATTGTGCTTTTGACAAAAGATGAAACCTGCCACTCTAAAAGCCAGGAATCCTTGGTTTCTTGACATGCTGAGAACCTGCCCAAGGTCCTCTTAGCCTCTGATTAAATATGAATGGCAGGTGGACTGTTCACTTACTTGGGGTCCTTTCCATGAAAACCCCCATTACTAAAACACGGCTTAGGAAGGCTAGAGATGCACCTAGCCCATTACATATTAATTCTTAATAGACTGGCGGGGCGTAA
Source organism: Acomys russatus (assembly GCF_903995435.1). Taxonomy (NCBI): domain Eukaryota; kingdom Metazoa; phylum Chordata; class Mammalia; order Rodentia; family Muridae; genus Acomys; species Acomys russatus. The sequence goes on along the minus strand of NC_067140.1, from coordinate 8,869,522 downwards.
CAATAACTGCATGATGAAAATGATAGGTAGACAGGATCCTGTCTATACCTAAGATTCAATCTGAATGAAAGCCAAGAAACTGAAATAATACCCAGACATGCTAGGAGACATGCAACAGTCCATCTGCATAGGTCCCAGACAGATCCAAGTGGGAGACTCCCTGGCCATGTCTGATGGGCTCTCTACTCCCACAGTGCATGACTCAAAGCACAAACATGAACAACACTGTTTCCAAACACCTCTGAAAGTTTGTGTGGGCCTGTATGTGTTCTTAACACCTGGCATTTTACTCTCTGTCTCAGAATCAAACCTGACACCAGTTTCTACCTATGCATAGAGGCTACTCTACCCCTGGAGGGTAACTAAGGCTACATTCTGAAGTGTTCTGTGGATGACATAACTCAGGAGCTCATTTAGAGAATTATTTTTGTCCCCACTGCCTTTTTTAGTGGTCTGGTCCCTAACTAGTTGGAAATCTCCATTGAGGACTCTGAAGTAATGCTCAAGCTCAGTAGGAAAGCAGTTGGAATTGGTTAATGATGTCTTCCTCAGAGAGTGTAGGAGTGAGAACAGAAGTGTGTCACATACTTGTGGCATCTGAGAGATGTTCTCTACCTTTCTAATGGGGATGGAAATTTTCTGTCCACTCAAGGAGATCCCCTGCCTATGGCAAAGCTCTGAAGGAAGTGAAGTCTGTTCTTAGAGGCAGTCAAGCCTTGTGGTTGTTCCAAGAAAGAGGAAAGAGGTAGGATCCTCAGAAGGAATCCAATCTTTGGTAATACTCAGAGTGATTAACTCTGAGGCATAGCCTTGTAAAGACCCGTGTGGCTGGAGTACACCCTGGTGCAGTGCTGTCATCCATATTAGTGACATTATTTATTCACCTATTAGTTCTGAGCTTTTGCTTCCTAACACTGGATCATGTCCTGAATGTTTTCTATGCACCTTTAACATACCCACTTCCTGATCAGAATTGGGCTTCCTTAAGGATATAGAAGTGTTCTTCATATAATAAGTGATGTGGGCATCAGTACTCAGTATGGGAAGGAGGTTGACAGTTTCCTTCAATGAGGTTTATTAGAACAAAGGGATGCTGGGGCCACTATTAGTTTCTCGCCCTCTGAGCCATCTCCCTAGCCCCAAACTTTATACTCTTTTTAAAATTAAATTTATTCACTTTAGATCCCTATCGCAGCCCTCCCACTCTCTTCCCCATTTCCCCCTCCCTGTCTCAAAAAAGGGGAGCCTGCCTTGCTACAAGCCCACTTCATCACATCAAGTCAAATCCGGACTAAGAACATCCTCCTCCACTGAGACCAGAGCTCTGTTTCTCAACCATCCTTCAGATAAAAAGAAACCAGACTGCCGCCATTTTGTTCCTAAGAACCATTTTAAATCTATAATCTAATGGAGTTTCTGATTGCTATAAAACTTGAGTTTCTGTTTTGCAGACCTGGGCTGTGCCCTGCTCCTGTAACCACAGGATGTATCATAAACCAATCCCTGGAGCCACCTGTCCTAGAGAAGGTTCTATACCCATTGTTCCATGACCCTCTTTCCGTAACTGCCTGGACTCACTTCTGCAACCATGCTTACATACAAAATCCCCTACCCTATGGTTTTGCCTTGTAAAGGGGGCTTGAGAAATTGGCTCCAAGCTGGTCTCATAAACCCCTTCTTAAAGGGAGACAGCCACCAATTCAGCTGTGATGTGTACACGAATAAAGCTTGCTTTAATTTGGCCATAATTTGGGTAGGTAGTCTTTTTCCTTGAGTCTGTTGGATTAAAAACAAGAACTGAGTAGTTTATTATTGGGTCATAATGTTACGCAGAATCCACCTCAGGCCTAATAGACTAATATGTCTAAAGAGCAAACTGATCATCTGTATTTTATAAAAACCAGTATCCAGACTAAGCTTGAAAAACAGCTTTATGGTATTTAAGATGTATTGTGCACATGCTAAGCATTCCTTCCCACTGTATTTCTCATCAGCTAGAGTTGATTTCAGCAACTCAGAAATCAGGGAAGCAAGAGATATGGTATCTGAAAATACTTCAGAAGCAACCTTGTCTGTTTTTCTGAGGATGGGAATTCATGATCCTAACCTTTGACATATGTCTCATGTACTCCACAACTGAGGGACCCATGCCCAGCACTGTGCCAATATGTGCTCCCTAAAATGAAGGCTAAATTACAGGAACTGGAAGTCAGTCTTAAGCTGGTTACTATAACTCACTACAGGATTTCTCTAGACAGCTTTAAGATATCCAGAGAAGTCTGTCCTGTTTGAGGATTCCCTGGTCTAGAGGAAATTACCTGGCTTGGGCTTCTTGCTTATACAAAGTGACTGGTGAGTTTGGCAGCACTCTCAACTTGAGACAATTCTTGAAAGCTACCCCGGCTCCAGTGTTCTTCCAGGGTCAGCTAAGGTTTTGTTGTAACTGCATGGTAGTTCAATTTCTTCCCTGGTCTTCACCTCTCCACGCCCAGTTTCCACAGATTGTGATCATCAAGAGCACCTTGCCATATAGACTTGTCTGTCGGTCTTTGTCTAAAAGCTTCCTTCCATTGGGACCCAACAGAATCAATCCTCCATTTCCTAGAAAAGAGAGACAGGTGAAGTATCCTGCTGTCTGACCATTGGATGGTCTATGAAGATATTGTTGAAATGCCATTTAAGATGGTGACTGAAGAAAACAGCAGTGAAATTTACATACGATGTAACATGTAGAATCAGAAGACAGAATTTCATGCAGGCTATAATGACTATACTACATGAGATCTGCCTGCTAGGACAGGGTGGAGATGAATTTGCAAGAACTGCAGAATTATCTGGGATGAAGGGAGGGGGTCGCCTGAGTTTTCTTTGAGAACATCATTACTATGACATCACAGCCATAGCACACAGGAAAACATACGGATGATAAACTCGGTATTAATCTGATAAAGAACAGTTCTAACTGTGTGTGAATCTTAGAGAAAACACTTCCCGAGAAGGAGATTTCCAAGAAATTGCATTCCTGTGGCTTTCTGGGTAGACGTGCATAGCAGCCGCTGACTCAGGGTTTCAGACAGCAAAGCTCTGCCTGCGACTGTGGCAAATCGCACATCACTCACCTTGCTCCCTAGGCTCCAGACATGTTTACATTTCCTCCATTTGCTCACAATATTCAGCGTCTCCTTCAGCGTATCAGTAATTGTCTTCATTCTAAAATATGAAGGAACCCTAACTTCAATAAGTCTCATCTTCAGTTCCTTGTGCCAGGGCACTTGTAAGTCAGGAAGTTTAACTCAGCAGGGCAAAGTCTCAAGAAGGGTTGTGAATCCAGCCATGAACTACCCTATGATCAAGCGAGGAGATTTCTGCATGACCAGATGCTTGTCTAGCCATGTTCAAAGCAGCATTATTCACAATTACTAAGAGGTGGGAGTGCACCGGAGTCCATTGACAGATGATGAATGCAAGCACAAAATGAGGTATAGAGATGTACTGGGACATTTACTCAGCCTTAAGAAGAGGAAAGCACATCTGGCATAGGCTACTTTATGCTACAGCATGAAGGAACACCATGAACAGTACGCAAAGTGAAATAAGCCAATGGGCAGAAATATTTTCTATTCCAATTATAAGATACCCCAAGAAAAGTCGGGCACTCTTTGAATTAGAGCGCTGCCATCAGTTGCTAGGATAGAAAGGAGTAAGAAGTTCAGGAAGGCGAGAAGGTTCTGGAGATTCTTATAATGGCTGAAATAACAGTGCGAATAGGCTTAATGCCAATGAGCTGTACACTTTTAAAAAAGGGGTTAAAAAGAAAAACTTCATGTTAAATATAGTTAACCTCGACTTAATTTTTATGAGAGAGAGAGAGAGAGAGAGAGAGAGAGAGAGAGAGAGAGAGAGGTGTGCGTGCTCTCTGTGCTCTCTGCAGCTTCTGAGCCTCTGATAGCTGGTGACCAAAAATAGAGCAGCAGCATTAGCATCCCGCCTGTCTTCTTGTTAATTGTCTTGCTTTAGATGCAGATGTTTTTCACTTACAGACAGTGTGTTTGGGGGAACAGGCGTGCGAAATGTGCTGGTTTGGCATTTCTGAACCCACTAAAAAAACTTTGATTAGTGTGAGTTGTATCACTCTGTGGAGACAAACATCAAACCCAGGGAAGCTGTGGCCCCTCTGTGTTTTCACAAGATCTCACTTATCAAGACCTCTTTTAAGCAGGAGCGCCTGTGGAATCAACATTTTCTTTGTTCTCTGAAATACTATTTTTTTTGAATGCTTATGAGGAGTGGGTGAGTGTGTATGTGCGTTCTCTCTTCCTCTCTTTTCTTTTTCCCTTTTTAAAACCGTGTTTTGCCTACCTAAGGTGAAAACACAGCAATGATCAGTGAGCTGGTTAGTGATTGGGCCAGCCTCAGAAGGAATAAGGAGCAGGCCAGCTTTGCAGAATTTGTACCTAAAATATCTTTAAGTTGGGGGGGGGGGCACGGGGGGAAGGAAAACACTCCAGGGCTTACTCTCTTGCCTTTAGCTCTCATTCTTGATGAGTAATTGGCTGCACTTCAAAGAATTTGTTGACCGATCAGGACCCAAAGAAAACTTAAACTGGAGACTGAAGGATGTACATCTTAGGAAACAGCTGAGTCTCTGAACAGAAAACTCTGGCACTTACTCTCTTAGCTCGACCATCTGCATCACCATCGTCACAACCACCACTATCATCATCACTATCATCGTTGTTTTCGTTGCTATTGTATTGTTATTAGCTGTGTGACTATGGTAATCTATTAAGCTCCAGTCCCGCCTCTACAATGGGTGTATTAAAAGCATGCACTCTCTTTTCTATGAGTGCCTTCTGCTGGCATTGGGGCATCATTGCTGGGGCCCAAGAATGCTGGAATGCTAAGACTGGGAAGAGAGAGGAGTGCAGGCTGTGTCACCCCATGTCCAGGCTCCGCCAGAGCATCTGGGATTAGAGAAGTGCAGAGCCAGTTGGAGCAGTTTGTGAAGTTGGGCTACCAAGGGGCTAGCCACTTCGGAGCCTTCCGGGATCTGGATTCTGAGGGCGCTTCTGGTGCTGACACAATGCTGGAGCAGTCTGCAATTGGCTTGAAATCTGTTGCGACAAATGACTAAGAATGGAAGGAAGAGTTAAGGGGTTTAGGGGAGCGTTTATCTTGGGTGTACACTTGAAATGTCAAGGCCTGTGGTCCTAGTAGTGGGGATAGAGGAGTCCCAAGGCCAGAGAAAGAGAGAGATACCCCACTCTCAGGAATAGGCAAACTAGGCAAGTGTAGAAAGAGGCTCTTCTTTGACAGTACTTACTTGGAGTCCCTTTGACCTGGGGAGGTGGATCCCAGTCAACTCCCTGAAGCTTACAAGAATACTTTAAATTTACAAAAAGAGGTAGAAGTTGTAGATGTGTTTGGCATTGCCACCGCTTATAATCTGAGCCACAGTAATTGCTTGGGAACCCAAAAAAATGATTTTGGGTTAAGTGTTTCTGTGAGTTTATCTCTTTTCAGAGGCTGGTAAAACAGCAAGGTAAGCTGTTTGTGTCTTCTGTTCTCTGCAGGAGACATAGCAGCTCTAGGAAAGGGAGGCCTGAGGCCTCGTATGAAGAGAAGGCAGCTGAGGCCTTGAGGAAGGAGCTGGTATGCTTGCTGCTGTTAAACTGGCAAAGCTACAGTTAGCCTAGTCAATGCCATCAGAGATCTGAGAAGAGTAAATTATAGCCAGAAGTGTCATCCAAATGGCCTATGTATCAATTGAAATGACAGTGACCCACTACCTAGATGGCTACTCTAGCTCCTGGGTTCTTGATGGCTTCGTTGGGGTCAGTGGGAAGTATAACGCTGTCATGTAGGACAGCATTAAATCTTTGCCCACCACACAAAGCAGCATCAGACCTTCAGAAGGTCTGAGAGGTTTTCATGTGGAGAAGGAACTTGGCAAGACTGACATACCTTAAGTTAGGCAGAGTAGAGCAGTCATCCCAATAGCATCCACAGTTTGGACAGAGCCCTGGCAGTAGGCAAGGCATGGGGTAGTTAGCGGTTAGCATTTTACCACAATCCTGGCGGTTTTATCAGTGCCCCATGATGGTTGTGTTTGGAGACCTTACAGTTGCTTCTAGGAACTGGCATTTCTGCCTATCATGAGTTTTTTTTTTTTATTAAACATTGCAAATATCATATTCTGCAGATTACTGAAGAGTTTGAGGACCATCTATTGTGAATATCTAAGTTAAACAAACTTGACTTGTTTTTAGTTACTTGCTTTAGACTTAACTTTGAAAACACATTAACTTGCATATCTTAATTATCTTTAATAGTTTATAACAAGTTGGTAGCTTATATAAGGATTTTACAGCTTTATATGTGTTAAGTTTGAGTCTTAAATATTTGAGTTGAAGATTTAATTAAAGACCCTTTAGCATCAAAATTAAACTGTAAGCCATAAATGTAGTAAGTTTTAAACTACAAATATAGTCCACAGGATGACTATGAACTTTCTTAATCCTTTTTATAGTGTGCCTTAATAGAATATTACAGTTTCTTATATGACTCAGTTTATCCAAATAGCTAAAGCTTAATAAAGTTATCAAAGACAAAGAAGACAGACACATACTACTGTGAGCCTGAGTAAACTTTAAGATATTATAAACATATGTTGTTCCTTAGTCAATTTTATTTAGGAAATGATGTTGAGCAGTTAGCAAGGATATAAGTAGTTAAAATATATATCTCTAAGTCGGTTTTTGTTAACCTGAATGTATTTCTATAACCTTAACAATTCATAAGCCTTACAAAAATTTATATTACTCTAAAATACTTTCAAGACTGTCGGCTGTCTCCTTAGTCTGAGAAGTAGACATAAAGATAAACGAGAGCTCATTAGGACTGTGAAGCTCTTTAATTGCTGTTTCGTACCATGTGGTCCTGTTAAAGGGGTGGCGAAGTCACATGGCATATATTCTTTAACCTTAATAAAAATGGCTGCCAGTCACATGATCACTTCCATCCAAGATAGAGGCAAGTCACATGGTTGCTGTTTAAAATTCTATTTTTACTAATAGATCTACTTTTTGAACAGGAATTGAGTCCAGGCTACACACACACGCGCGCGCGTACACACACACACACACACACACACACACACACTTATGTATGTATGTCCTAAACAAAAGTTGAATCACATGTATCTGTAGCAAATTAAGATTGCTTATGAATAGATTTTTTAATTGTCACCTTTTTGTTACATGTTTTTAGCTAACTTTTTGATACAGATTTTATAGATTTTCTTTAAACCATACACAGTGAACTTACAAATCCTGAGGTAGAGTTTACACTATAGTCTTAAGAGATTGTTTTGAGAACAGAGTACAGAGAGGTTATAGAGATTTTCACTAGTGGGGAGTAGAAAAAGAAACCTTTGGAAGTGTACAGCAAGTTTAGATAAAAGAGATTTGAGGAGCGTTTGTTTGTGGAGTTGCAGATGTTGTAACCATTTGAGAGAATTTGAAAATCAATTCTGCCCATCTCTGGCCATTGATCTGTATCAAGACCAAGCTGTAGTGACATAGTGTGCCCTTAATAAAATCTGAGTCTGTGGGGAAAGAGAGAAAGGGTCCCAAAATGGAACCCAGGGAACACAGCCAGGGGGAGGGTTCCTATAAGGTCCAAGAGAGAGCTGAGAGAGTGTGTAAGTGGCCTAGATGGGCCTAAAGAAGTTGTGGGGTTTTGGGGAGGGAGCAAAGAGCAGAAGCTGCAGGGATGCCCTCAGAAAAGATAGCTAGTGGTACCAGTGGGCTTGTGGGAGTTGCAGAATTGCCAGCAGCTCCTAGAGGGGGCACAGGAAACTCATGCTGTAGATGGGTAAGAGCCTTTAGTAGGAAGAAGTGCCCACATTGGCATAACGCTGAAAGGTATAGCAGGCCAGAGCTGAGAGACATACGACCAGTGCCCTGGTGCATGCCTTGGGAAGGCATAGAAGGCTGGAGGAGCTGGAGAGAAGACACTTCTGGAGTAGAGAAGGAGACAAGAATGTTACCGCAGGTAGCAGGAAGCAGCAGCTGAAGAATTGCACTCTAGAATCAAATTTGTTGGATAACAAGGCCAGCAGAAACAAATGATCTATACATAAGAGAGTCAGATCAGGGATGGAGAGATGGCTTAGAGGTTAAGAGCACTGCTGCTCTTGCAGAGGTCTTGAGTTCAATTCCCAGCAACCATATGGTGGATCACAACCATCTGTAATGAGACCCGGTGCCCTCTTCTGGCACACAAATGTACATGTGGGCAAAATACTGTACATAAGTAAAGAGAGAGAGAGAGAGAGAGAGAGAGAGAGAGAGAGAGAGAGAGAGAGTCAGATCAGCAGCTTGGTTCTGAGCTGTGGAGTCCCTTGGAAGGGAATCCATTTATACCACTCCCAGGTTATAGCAACAGATGAATGAGGGAAAAAGAGACTAAAAGGGGCTCTTAAGGGGTTGAGGTTTTTAATATAGCTATAAAGCGGAACACAGGCAGAGGCAGAGGCATCTGGTATACTCCAGAGTGAATGTGGCCAGACTCATCTGGGCTACGTGAGGAGAAAAGAGGAAGAAGGGTGAAAAAGAGGAGCTGCTGCCCAGGGAGGTGGGGGATGCTGGCCCAAAAGGCTAGCCGAGTGACCAAAAGGGAAAGGGGGCCATGCAACCAAAATGTCTGGGTTATATGGGAATGGGAGAAGCTGGGTAAAGAGAAAGACCAACATAGTTTAGGTTAGGAGGCAAAGTATGCCAGCAAAAAGGACATACCAGGTAGAGTCTGAACCTGGAGGCAAGCATCAGCGTTGATGTGTTCATTGGCACCTCAGGCACCTCAGTTGGCCATTTGTTCTGGGCTTGGGAACTAACACACTCACCGTATGTCAAACACAAAAATCCAATCATCAGTAGAAAGCATATAACATAGAGTGTAGCATTTCAGGAGGGTGCAGGAAAAGTTGAGGTCTTATGACATAAAGGCCACTGTGCATTAGCAGGTCCGCACTCTGCCAGCGAAGAGCAAGGAAGATCCCTGGCAAAGGATATGTACTCCTTAAAGTGTAAAATCTCAAGCCCCAAGTCACACCTCGGGTGACCAAAGATATGTGCAGCAGAGCCCAAAGAGGTATATCTTGTTTTCAAAGGGCTTATCTCATCCCACGGTTGAGCGCTGGCGATTTTCTACACACAGGCAAGAATTTTATAGACTCCTCTTAATAGTGATGTGCCAGGACCAGTAACAGTGACAATATATTGTCTCGTGACTCCAAATTCGACTCTCCCTAAACGTACTGGAGCAAACTGCCAGCTAAGTGTGGAATTTACTGATTTAGCTGTAGAGGAAAGAAATTCTGCAGATCGGATCAATACAGCCAGTAAAAACAAACTGCAGAATCCCCATTTTCTACCTAGGGTCTGTAAGTGAAGGCATTAGACAAGGCCCCTGAGTTACTCTGAGCACTTCATCTCCAGGGTGTCTAGAAACGGTGCTCTGAGACAATTACAGGCAGAGACTGTGATGTTAGGCCACAGTGATTAAATTAAACGTCCCGAGTGAAAACTTGGAGTTAACGTTTTTTGTTTTTTTTTTCCAGACCAAAAATTAGATACCAAAAAAAGCGAGTTTTTATAATCAGAAGACTGGGATAAACCCAAACCCCAAGAGACTCCCTTGAATGATTTTATAGGCAACCCGACTCCTGCAATAAAAAGATATAAACTTATATTATCAGTGGTTTTTCTGCCATTGGCAGCCATATTGGAAGCCATAAAAGCGCCTTTACTATTATCCTCATTGCTATCATCATTGCCTTCATATTTTCACTCGTTGCAATTCTTCAGCACAACAACATCTTTGCTTTTATCTGCCTCAGGAACTTGCCCGCCTAAAGATCATCCATGTATAAATATTAAAGAGCCTGATGGTATCACAAAGAGCTCTGAAAAGCCCCAGCATTGTAACATAGCATCCCCAATCCGAATCAAGCCGAAAGTACAACTGAGAAGCAACTCTAAGGAAAATACTCATTGACACGTGTCAAAATGAGGATACCCCAGAAGGTTTGGTCAGGCTGGAAGATGTTGTATGTGAGGTCTGGAAGCTTCAGTTTGGGGAGTGACTAAATAAAAGGCACACACGCAAAAAGCTTAAATGTGGTCAACAAATAAGACAAACTAAGATGAACATGAGCAAACAGACATGAGAAGACTGTCCGACCTGCGAGCGCTCCTCATGGTGGTTTGGTGGGTTCAAAGGTAGAATCAGATCATCACTAGAAAATACCTAGCACAGAGTAGGTACAGACCAGCTCTCGGGAGGTAGGAGAGTGGGGAGAGCCCTACCTGCAGTGTATGCTGCTTGCTGCCTGTGGTGTAAATATTCAAGACGTGGCCAGCTTCAGGCTAGTAATAGAGTGTAAGATTGATAACTGAATGTGGGGTTCAGAAGAGTCTGCCACAATTGACCCTTGCATGCCAGTACTCTAACTCCAGCATGCCATGATCACCAAATTATATAGTGAAGCAATACACAGAATGTGATACAAAGCTAAAGCACACAGCTGCACACCCATCTCTGTGTATGCATGGATTGAAAATTGGTGCACAGGGAATGTACAAGTATACTAGGGCAGTGGAGGCTTGTCCAGTGGTAAATTTTAGCTTGCATGGTTGAAACAATTTTATATGAAAAACTATATTCACCGTATGATCATAAACCTTAAAAGGATAATGATAATTACATATGGCATGACCTAGAAGATGCCATGGAGAGGTCAAGAAATTAGGCTGAGGTAGGTTTGAAGCTAAGTAGATAGGAGATGGATGGATGGATAGATAGATAGATAGATAGATAGATAGATAGATAGATACACAGAGAGATAGAATTTTAGGAGAAGGGAAATTGATAAAATAAAAAGGAAGAAGTGTGGACTCCTTTGGTGGTATTTGTGGTATTTCAGGCATGTTCAGGAATGGTTGAGGTTTGATAGAGATGCAATGTAAAACAACGGGGATGGGATGAGGCTATGGGTAGAGAAAATTATCACAGGTTAAAAATAAACAATGGAGGGCCCCCGTCTTTTCTTTTAGCATGGACAAAGAAGAGAAGGAAGAAGAAGACGAAGTGGCAGAAGACTGTGATTCGGTTGGACAGGTGAGTACAGTAGACTCTGTATTGCCCCCTCCACACCCCACTTCATGGCTAACACACTCATGTACCAGACATCAGGGGTGATGCCATGCCCCTCTACAACAAAAGCCTATCCATATGACAGATGGCGAGTGCAGGGGATGGGGACAAATCATGCCTGTTCAGGATGTCTCTGAGGTCCACTTCCTGGTGAGGTTGGCTCAAGGGCTACAGTGGCTAAGCACCCTTCGACCCTCCATTGCCTCAGTTCTGTGTTTTTACTTCTCCGTAGTGACAAGCCCAAGGTCTCTTACCATGAAGAGTGCATGTAACGTTCAAAGTCTCCCAGGCCGTTTCTCAGAAGCCACAACCTACTCTAGTGAGTGGCCTTTCTTGCAGTTTCCCAAGCAAGGTAGATAGAAGCAATGCTTCCATCCCAGAGGCTTCATGAATGATGCTTTAAATTTAGAACCACAGCTTAGAGAGGAAGAGGGTTTAGATGAACATGTCCAGCCAAAGAAGATGTGGTACCTTTGAGATACAAGGGAATGTCACTTGGGCAATTTGATATAAAGAGAAAACGCACCATTATTTTCTCAAGAAAAATGGATTATCCTTGTTGTTTATCTTCTTTGGGTCAGGGATTTGTCGTATGTTTATCCTGTGAGGTGACAGATGCTCCACAAGAAGACCAACCCTTCACACTATTAATGATACTCTGCTATGCTTGCAGATAGGATCCGAGCAGCGTTGTCCTCTGGGAAGCTCCACCCAGAAACTGTTCAAAACAGATGCTAGGATTCACAGCCAAACATTGATAGAAGTGGAGGGAGTTTTGCAGAAAAGTGGGGGGAATGATAAAAGGACCTGGAGGTGACAGGAGCTCTAAAGAAGACCAAAAGAGCCAATTAAACCAGGGCCCAGAGGGGCTTGCGGAGACTGAAGCATCAACCAAGGACCAAACATAGGCTGAACCTAGGCCCCCTACACATTTGTACCCAATGGGCAGCCTGGGCTTCATGTGTGACCCCTAGTAAGGGGAGTGGGGCTATCTCTGACATGGGCTTTGTTGTCTGCTTTTGATCACTTCCCCCTGGCAGGGCTGCCTTACCAGACCACGGGGAAAGAGGACACGCTTACTCCTGATGTGAACTGAAGACCTGGGGTGGGTTTTGGGGATACTCCTCTTCTCTGAGGAACAGAGGATGAAAGATGGGGGAAGAGGAAGGGAGGGTGGGAATGGGAGACGAAGAGGGAGGGGGCTGGAATTGGAATGTACAGTGAATAAATAAATTTAATTTTTTTTTAAAAAAAGAATGGATTATCTTCTAATATTTAGATGTTAAAATAATTGGGGAGAGGTGCATCTGAGAAGAGAGAAAGACTTAAGCTAAGCCTAGAACAACTGTTGTGTCTGATGGTGGAATCCAAGAAGAGTTTATACCGACCCAGAGAAGAAGCTCCATCAGCATGAGGAAAAGCAAGGAGGTGTGCACTGCAGAAGCCAGGAAGCAAATCTGTCCAGAGAGCGGTGGTATTCAATGGGGTTGCCTTCCACAAAGTGGTCCAGGGAGGCAAGGACAGATAACAGTCTATTGGGTTTAGCTTTTCGCCCCCAGTGAGTCATGAGAACAAACAACAACAACAAACAAACAAACAAACAAACAAACTAGTATGAACTGAGAAGCAGGAGGTGGGAAGAATGGAACCGTCATGTGTGTGCAGGTTCTTAGGGAAACTGAGTGAAGAGAGCGATGGAGATGGAGATGGAGGGGGATTCAGAACATGTTCCGTCTGAGTGTTTTAAAGCTTCAACAGGGAAGTACCTAGGTACAGTTGAGATCGAATTACAAGAAAAAAAGTGTCTCGATATAAGTGAGTATATACCATTTGACTCTTTTTGCTTCTGGGTGAGATACTTTAAAAGCATATACAGGGGGAGGAGGTCCTCCTCAGTCACAGACATAGAGGAGGGGAGTAGGGGGAAAGCGGGAGGGAGGGAGGAATGGGAGGATACAAGGGATGGGCTAACAATTGAAATGTAATATGAATAAATTAATAAAATATTTTATAAAACAAGAAGGAAGTGATGAACGTCTGCAAAGACCTGAATAGTCTAGGAAGGGTCAGAACCACAGACACAGCGGCCCTACCCTGGCCGGCAAGATGGTATCGGCACATTGGCAGGGGTTTGTTGGTGTGCTCGCGACTGGACAGGGTCGAGAGTTTATCTAATTCTGCCAACTCTACTTGTAACTCCAGAGCCAGGGTCTCTGGTTGGAAGTTAGGAGTGAGAATAAAGGTACAACAAGGTTTGAGGAAAGTGGAAAGAATTGAAAGAGCCCTTTGAATGTATGGGCTGGCCCCGCCCACCCACCCACCCACCCCCAGATGGTTGCAGGACAATATTAAATGTCATTCTGAGTTAAGGGAATAGGATTTTACATTGCAACCAGCTTTCTATGTTATACAACCTTCAATTTAAGAAACCTGGAGCTGACAGGGAGGCAAGAATCAGGCCCATCTCATTCATGCTGAGGCTGGGGTGTCATTTATAATATCTGGACACTGGTTTGCTTCAACATCTGCAAAAGGGGGTTGCTAGCATACAGCCTGTCTCGTTCTTGGACTTTGAGAGAGTCAGAAGACAGAGCTGGGCTAAAATCTCTTGATGAGTTAGAAATGTGCATCTTGGAGGACGCAAGGCCAGGCCATATCTCTATCTCTGAAGTTCTCATAAATCTCAGTGGAAAAGAAGAAGGGTCAACCGATAATGGAAGTTAGCTAAATGAGCGCGACCCAGTCCACACCCAGGGCAGGAGGGATTCCCGACAAGGAGTCTTCCGAGAAGTGCCTGACCTCATTCAAAGGCACCAGAGAAGGAGAAGCTTCAGAGCTCTGGGGGAGGGGCACTGGCCCCACACTCTCAAGCTGGCCAGCAGAAGTCAAGGTCATACAGGGTTTGAACTTGAAGTCTGAGATAGTCCACACTATGGAGGAAAGTGACTCAGAATTCTCCCTTCTACTCCCACTGAGCTGAGATAGGCCCCTAAATTATTGCAATGATTAATACTTCCCCATGAAATGCCTAGAATATTTTATGGTACCTCATTCTATTTGTGGTTAACGTTCAGCCTGAACTCAAACAGGAAGGGTTTTCTAAAGCTCAAGAGGATTGTTCCATCCCCAACAGAGAAACACACACACACACACACACACACACACACACACACACACACACACACAGAGAGAGAGAGAGAGAGAGAGAGACAGACAGACAGACACAGAGAGAGTAGTATTCTTATGTATCCTTCTGATATATATATATATATATATATATATATAACTTTTTTTTCTAAACCAGTTTCTTAACATTTAGTGCAACATCAGCCTAAAAGCACATTCTCCTGCAAAATTCTTTGGGATGAACTCATTCCCAACCTGAAGTGTGTACCATTTGAGGGATTATGTGTGCAGATCGGTGACATGTGAAACCTAGCATTTAACAGGCATTCAGCATTGCTCTAAAGACTTAGGACAGTGTCCTAAAAGCAAGAATGCAATACTGGGGATTGTGCTTGGTGGCAAGTCCTGTGCCACTAAGATACTTTCTAGGCACATGGGTGCCCACTTCTTCAGCAGACAAGAGATTTTGTTTGAACCACATTTCTAGATAAATGATTATCACAGTGCTGAAGAGGTGCATACAGTACTGAAAGACACGGGGCCAATTATGAGACCAGAGCAAATGCTGAGACGGGCTGTGAAGAAGGTCCAGGGTGGTCATGGAGAAAACTGATGGGCTTGAGAAATGAGTCAGTAGATGAAGGGATGCCCATGGGTGCACACACATTTGCATGCATGCCCCAGACATGAACCAGCCTGGATACAATCGCAGTGAGTAAAGATGCATGTAACACCTTGCACACTGCATTTGGGCCTTTTCATTTAAGTTCACAGAGCAGGAGTGGGAGTGCTGCAGACAGAAATCCCCTCAATCTGCACTTGGAGAAGTCAGGTTTGCATCTGAAAATCAGCTCGTTATTGATCTTAGCCTTGTTAATATTCATGAAACTCTATCAAGAGGTAGATTTTAACACAGTAGCCCCCACACTCTCAATCAATGCCCATTGATTTCAATTGGCTTCTTCCCTCCGAGCATCGATGTTGTGTCCACCACCACCCATGAAAACCCTCTCTCAAGGTCCTTTGAAACACACATGGTATGTGGGAACTAGCCAGGCCCGCCCGCCATTGTTTTGGCTTGTTTCTGTAGAGAGCGGTGTTCAGACAGCATTTACTCCTCAGGTGGAGTGGATCTGTCTCCATCCTAAATCCATTTGCCCGCAAAGGCACTCCTCCTATCAGGTTCCAGCTGTGGGAAAGAAAAGCGGAGCCTTTGTCACCCTTAGTGATACATCAATCTCATGACGAAGTTGATTCTCCAAACGCTTAACTGCCACCTGCCTGTAAATGCCTCTAACAAGCTCAGACAGCAAACCACTCTGCCCTCAAATGCAGTTTATCACAGAGTAGGCACCTAGACATCCACGGGGACATGAGCTCAGCAGTCGGCCTTCTCTCTGAAAAGCCCAAGGGCCTTCTTCATAATAAAGGTTGAGAGTCTGGAAACCAAACTCAGTTGGATTTCTTTTACTGTTTTTCTCTTTCATTGTTCTATATATCTTATCTTAAATTTCTGTATTTTTCTTTTATTAATGGATGTATTTATCACATACGTCAGAATAACATACGTCTAAATGTTGCCTGTAGGGAAAGCATTAGCTCCCAATTCTTCCTCAAGCAAGATGAGCTCAGTGAGAAGCCCACGAGCAGCACTTTACAGTGACATTTACTTTGGGGCACACGGGGGGTGGGGTGGGGGCGGACTTCAAAGGTCCCAGAGGTAGAAGCTGTGGCATTGTCATGTACACATCTGATCAGTAACCCTCAGACTTGCCAAGAATAAGACAGCATCCTGAGTACCTCCTCATATACGTTTCTGGCTGCCTTTGAAGTGTGATGCCCTTTCATTCCTTTGTGCTTCCAAACACAAAAAGATGCAGCAACAAAGCACAGAACTTGGCACTGGGCATTCGTGATGATCCAAAAGAGCATACAGACTTGACTCAGGCCTGTCTGACTTATCAAAACCTCACTGCTCACCTTCTTATACTCTCTTTTTGTTTTTGCTTGAACCAGGGTTTTACTCTATTAGTTCGGGCTAGCCCTAGAACTCATTATATAGCCCAGGCTGGTCTTGAACTTTCAATCCCCCTGACACAACCTACCCAGTGCTGAGGTTAAAAGCATGTGCCGCCATGCAGAACACTTTCTTATTAATTTATTCAACACATTTATTTACTGAGGGACCCTACCACTATGCTGAGAATGGGAAACTGCAAGTGGAAACATAAAAGACATTCTACACTTGTGGAGGACAGAGCCTGGACTGACCTCCATGACCTCTGTTTGCTGACATACGTGTAAATGTCCGTTGCCTCTGCTTGTGGATGAATGGTAGTTTGCTTTGCATTGGGAGGAGCTCATGGCATGTAATGTGCAGGTCAGAGGACATCATCCAGTATCAATCCTCACCTTCTACTTTGAGGCAGGATTTCTCTTTTTGTTTTCCACTGTGGCTGCCAGGCTAGCTGGTCCCTGTGGGCTTCTGATAGCTCTCTTGTCTCCACCTCCCATGTCCCGGTGAGGGTGTACTCGGACTACAGACACCTGTGCTGCTGTGTCTGCCTTTTATTGGGGTCTGGGGATCTGAACTCAGACCTTCAGCCTTGTGCAGCAAGAGCTTACCCACTGAGCCGTCTCCCACGCCCTGGTAATTTGCTTTTAACCAATAAAACCAATAAGACCATCCTGTTGATTCTCACTCTCGTGAGCTGTCCTATGGAGAAGTGGTCAACAGTCAGCAAGCAAACAAATTCCCTCCCTCTCACAGCTTCATGCGCAGAACTTTTCAAGTCAAACTTTGGGTATATTTTACCATCAGCCACCTACATTTGATGGGGATGGAATTTGAATCTGCATGAATTACCTTTAAATCCAGTTGGCATTTCATCTATTTATTTATTAATGTCTTAAATAAATAAATAAAAACATGCCATTTATTGTTATAGATTATACATATTATATATATATATATGTTATATATTACATGTATTATATATATGTATGTTATATATTACATGTATTATATATATGTTATATATTACATGTATTATATATATGTTATATATTACATGTATTATATATGTGTATGTTATATATTACATGTATTATATATATGTTATATATTACATGTATTATATATATATTATATATTACATGTATTATATATATGTATGTTATATATTACATGTATTATATATGTGTATGTTATATATTACATGTATTATATATATGTTATATATTACATGTATTATATATATGTATGTTATATATTACATGTATTATATATATGTTATATATTACATGTATTATATATGTATGTTATATATTACATGTATTATATATGCATGTTATATATTACATGTATTATCAAAGACAAAGCCTCCAGTTTATTGCTGTCATTCCATTTTAACACACACACCCTCCTGAGTTGTATTTCCGTGTGTTCAAGCATGTATTAGGGATCCAGTCTCTCTGAAATGTATTAAGATGCTGGAGATACAGAGATGGCCTGAAGACAGCACAGTTGCCTGTGTCCCATCCAGATTGACAGACAGAAACTATCTATGCCCAAGGACACAGTTACGCTACTTGCTGTTTTAGCTCTGCCACAAGCCAATATAGAACTCAACAGATTCTTCCTAATGTTTTTAGTTAAGAACTTCCTTTGTCCCTGCTCTTGGCAACTGCTTCCTTAGAAGGCAGGCCCCTAAACAACCAACACATTTTGACACTTCTGTGCCTTTGTCTGTGGTCCACTCTCAACCTGAAATGTCCTATTCCTGCCAGCAACCGGCTCACCTTAGGCATTCAATGTGTTACGGGTGATCACTGGCTTCTGAGTGTTCTTATTCCATGGACTTGGGAACAACTTTGTCAGTTTAGCTCCTAGCTCAGCCCAGAGTAAGTTGGTCATCAAGTGTAGAATTGACTAAAGTCAACCTTCTCATTTCACAGACATACATTAGCCATATTGTACATATCAGGAATTTTCCTAGCTTGAGGAATTTGTCTGTGAAAAAGGAGATAAAAATGTCCCTGCCCTGGTGAAGTTTATATCTTATTGATTCCATTTGGAATCCCTGTTTCTATTGGATCACTCCGGCCCATTTTAATTAATTTTCTTCGCCTTGCCTTTCAGTTTGGTGCCAAGCCATGATTGCATGACATGGGTTTATCCTGGGAAGCCAGCTTTACAAATATCTATCCAAGTCCTGGAAAATCCTGGAGGAGTCCCCTAAAGTGAGGTGACAATGTTGTTAACAGATACAGTGCAAAGCTGTCCAAATGAAGTTGTCTACCCTGAGCAGCTACTGCGGGGAGTCACATTCCTTCACCCAGAAGCTGCCAACGGTTGCCTATTTTTGGAATCCTATTTGGGAGCTGGAGGTGGAATTTACGGTACATCCCTGAACAGTCTCTGTAGGTAGAAACGTCCCTTCCAGGGCTCCGTTTGCTTACAGAGATGTTAAGTAGCATTTCCCAAAGAAGCTAATGAACTCACCTATATGGCAGTGCAGGATAAGAAGCAAAAGTAGCACCACAGACAGACCTGTTCCTGCCTCCTCTATGCACTGACCCCATCTTCTAACAGCTGTCTGCATGGGTCACATTGTGACCTTTGTCCTAGATCTGACCATGCTTCCAAGGTTAGGTATGTGGGTGGTAGATAGCGATAGGGAAGATAAGGAAGGGGTTGCCATCGCCACCCTCACCGCGAAAAGAAAATGTGGTGAGTTGAGAGCCCCTTTGATTTAGCGGCTTCTCTCCCAGTCACTTGTGAAGACAGTGGCCCTCTGGTCCCTGCTGGGTGATCATCGCCACGGTCTAACATTCTACCTTGACATTCTCCCAAGACCAGCCGTGTGGGCAGCTCACACATCATTACCCTCAAATCCTGCATACGGATCAGCAGAGATCAATGAGTAAATCCTTTCTGGTTCTAAAAAAAAAAAAATTCCCCTACCTCTGCTTGGAGATAGTGTTAAAATCAAAGCAATGTCTGAAATTGTTAACCGTGATTTCTCTGTCGGAGCGATGCTTCTTTACATCTCATGTTACGTGCTTATTTGTGACATCTACACCACCCATATCAACAATAGGGAAAAAAGTCTTGCTGGAAAAATCTTTGCATAATGGATGGAATTGAAGGAGAGTCCATTACGTAAAGTAAGCTTATACACTACCCCACATGCATACATACAATATGCACAGACATACAGCAAAACACACAGACACATACATGTACACACACACACACACACACACACACACAAAATCCTTCATGTGTAAGCTAAGTTGACACAAATGTAGAATGGGGATTACTATGGGGAAGGAAGCGTCGGGAAAGTAAATACATGGAATCGATTGGTGTATACTGTATGCATGTATCATACTGAATACCATAAATGTATATAATCAATTCATGTTAATCAAAAGTAAATTAATGGGGCAGGAGAGATGGCTCAGCAGTTAATAGTGTTTGGAGTTCTTCCAAAGGACCCAAGTTTTATTCCTAGCAACCATATTGGGAGGGCTACACTTGCCTGCACTTCCAGATCCAGGAGTCCCATCATCCTCTGATGGCCTCTGAGAGAAACTGCACTCACATGCCCAAAACCTCAACCCCTACAGACATACACATAAACAAAAATAATAAAAATAATCTTATAATCAGGAAGTGACTCTGCTGAACTTATTAACCAATGAACTGAGTCTAACAAGTCATAAAGGCCCTTGTAAAGTATTTGCCTCTTGTCAGGACTCCCCCATGAATCACTAATTAAGAAAATGCCCCCTAGGCTTGTCTCCAGCTTCATGTTACAGAGACATTTTCTCAACTGAGGTTCCCTCCTCTCTGATGACTTGTGCCAAGTTGACATAAAACTACCCAGAGCACCTCTCTTGGATTTATTTTCCATATCTATAAGCTACAAATGACAATAACATATATTTAATAACTTATGAGTATTTACAAGAGAAAAATTGAGTTGTGTACAAAATACGCTTAGTACACTAGCCACTGGTAATTTCTCAATAAATGTCACTTTCTATTTGTGCTGTTAAAAATAACATTATTAAAAACCATAACCTGGGGCTAAAGAGGCAGCTCAGCATTTAAGAGTACTGGCTGCTCTTGCAGAGGGCTCAGGTCCAGTTACCAGCACCTACATGGTGGCTCACAACCATCTGTAACTCTAGTTCCAGGGGGTCCTACACCATCCCCAGCCACTATGGGCACTGTGCATACGTGGTACACATATATCCATGCAGACAGCCACTGATACATATGGAATAAAAATAAATAAAAATGATTTTTAAAAAACAAAACTTGAAACATCTGCAGATTCTACTGCTGGCATGGGTTGGATTGCGATGATCTAACAGGGTTGCCTAAAGCAGCAGCAAGAGGTATTCTCAGTAGATTCTTGAGCTATTAGTCTTGAGAATCCCCTATAGTCACCACATAAAGGTTTTGCTCATTAATTTACTCTTCTGCGTAGTATTTATCTGTATGATTACATGGCTGTTCAAGGCTTCAGAGACGGACCTGACTGGAGCAGTGAGAGGATAAAGAAAAGACAAACATGGATGGATGGGGCTTTCTGATGGAGAAAGGCTGAGAGTTAGATGCAGGTGAATAGAGAGGCCAAGCTATTGCAGACAGCTGAACAAGGAGGTGGGTTAGGGAATCTTTCTAAAAGCAGTGTCCCCATAGGGGAACAATCGAAAGCTATGGTGAGCATTTTTTGCATATAGCATCATTTGCACCTGGAGCCCCGAGGAAGGCTTTGCTGCCACTCTCAGTCATGCCTCGGGAAGGCTTTGCCACACTCACGGGATGAGGCAGGGGAATCCGTGACACGGCTGTGCCCATGTCAACAACACGTTAAACAGAACTTCATCCACTCGGGGCTTCCTATATTCCTGACATATCTGTCTCCCACTGATTATCGAGGAAGGTATAGCCACTTTCCCTCATCCATAGCAGTCCTGCAGTGATTGTTTCTGCACATGGAAGAGGTAGTGTTGAGGACACCCCTTGGCCATTGGCACGTGTGCCATAAGGAGTGCAAGTCTTCAGTTTCATTTCTTGCTACTAAACTTATTGTCAAAAAAGTGACCTCAAATTATAGTCCTTCCGGTGATGTGTGGCAGTAACTTTCCTCCACATACTCAGGAAAAACTGGCACTGCACACTAGGCGGGCAGTAGCACTTCATTTTTACTTGCATGTCATGCGTGTGCTGGTGATTTAATTTCTACAGTCCAAGCTTCCTTTTTGCGTGTCCCCTGTCCCCTTTTTCTTGTGGGATATTTGTCTATTATTGATTTACTTCATCCCTTCCTTTCACCATGTATTGGTGCAGAGTGCGCGTTGTCAAGTGAAAGGCTCTCTGTTACCGACCCACTTTTATGAGCCCTCATCTTCTCCATGGCTTTTGCGTATGATTGAAAAATCAAGCAATCGCTCTATTCCGATGTCACAAAGGCATTTTCTGGTAAAAATTTCTATCATTTTGGTGTTGGTTCCATCTGGATTTCTTCGCCTTTTTCTCTGAAGGAATAGCCATTCCTCCCCGCTTACCCGGTTCCTCCCCGCTTACCTAACCCTAACCCTGAGTCTTTCCCGACCTCTTGGGCTCCCCCACCTCTTCCAACTAACCAAAGCTTGCATGTGTTTGGAAAGGTTTCTTCTGCTGTGTCAAACCATCTCTCTGAGTTCTTGTCTGCCTCTAGACCGACCTTTACACTGTTTTGATCACCATCTCTTTGAACTCAGCCTTGCTATCCAGGGGAGCAGGACTCCTCTGCTTCTTTTACACAAGTCTCTCAGCTAACCGGCCCCTCCTTCATGAATATTTTAGGTAAAATTTATCAAGTCTCACCAAACGGATACAAACACAAACCTGTGTGGATTTTGATTAACATTATCGTCAACTGAGTACACTGCTCATCAGAGGTTAAAGGGGCCATTAGGGTAAAAAAAAAAATAAAAGCTCAAAGTAAGGGTTCGATGTTTACTATTTGTAGTTATGTGGAGAACAGGGACTGACTCTGACATGAACTCTGGTGCCCCATTTTTGACCACTTCCCCTTGGTGGGGAGGCCTGATGGCACTCAAAGAAAGAATAAGCAGGCTACCAAGATGAGACTTGATAGCCTATGACCGTATAGTATGGGAGAAGGTCCTCCTCGGTCTTAGATCTAAAGGAAGGGAATAGGGTGAAAGCGGGAGGGAGAGGGGATGGGAGGATACAAGTGATGGAATAACAATTGAGTTGTAATCTGAATAAATTAAATAAATTAAAAATAAATAAATAAATAGATAGATAGATAGATAAATAAATGCTCAGAAGAAACCCCGCTGCAGCTTTTGGTTTAGAAGACACTTGGGAAAAAAATAATAAAAATAATAAAAATTTAAAAAATTTTAAAAAACAAGATACTTGGTTTGGTGATTTTCTTTGGCTATCTATGCTTACTCAGTAGATAATATACTCTCACAGACCTGAGGAGAGAGATGCCTATCAAAGACAATCTTCAGACAGTTCCAGATTCATGGGCCTCATTCACATCAAAGAGCTGCATTCTTTATAGCCCCAGCACAAATACCAGGTTGATGTGGCAGTAGCTGTGTACGTCACTACCAGTTCAGCCTTAGTGGTCCAGCACCTCCCATGAATCCATCAAGTCCAGACTTGACCTCCATTATGACATCCTCCAGCAAAGTCATGGAATCCATTGAATATCCCCAGTCCTGGCCGAGGTTACATCCCTACTTGCCCCCCTAATAACAGTCTTCTTCATCCTCTCCAAACACCCAACTCTTTAGCTACATGGCTGCCAGTTTATTAAATTACGGTCATGACATCTCTCTGCAGATGCTGGATTGACTCACGAGAACCATCATGTCTAACCCAACAGCCTCTACACAATGGGGATTTGAACATATGTATATTGGCTGTCCTGAACTTGCTTTGTACACCAGGCTGGCCTTGAACTCACGAAGATCCACTTGCCTGGGCACCCCCTACCCCCGTAAGTGCTGGGATTACAGGCATGCACCACTGTGTCTGGCTTGAACCTATATTTCAACCAATTAAATTTTATCATAAAATTCCACTCCGGCCATGGTAACAACACTTGAAAGGCTCAAATCCCCAATAGCCATGTGCAGTTGCAATCTTGGGTATAGTTCTACCACTCTAGCAGAGTCCATGGGCTGGATGGTACTGTCATGGAACCTTTCCGCACTGTTTCATTCCCCCATAGACTAATTAATAGTCATTACAATCTCAGGGGACACCAGCACTTCCCATATTCCCATATTGCAGCACCAGCCTGACTTCTCCTCTTCACCATCCTCTCTACCTCCCACCCCAACATGTTCAAATCAGAGCATTCTGTGAATCTCCCTCCCACAAGCCACTCTGGCATGTCTAGCTTATGCTCTTCCTTCTCCAGGCTCTCTGTGCTCTGCTGTTTCCCTTCCTTTGCAGCTCTGCTCAAATATCCTCCCCAGTCATCTTTTCAGGGCACCCACACCCCACCGCCTGCTTCTTGGCTGTACTCAAACTCTCAGTCAGTATTATTCTGGCTGCAAGATCCCCTTGTAGACTAAATCTACCCAATAGAGTGTAGGCATTAGAAACAGATCTTGATCCCCAGAGTCCAGCTCTGCCTGCTACCTAGACATCATCAGTGCATAATAATGGAGTCTCCTTAAACACAAACTTTCTCCCAGGGTTAATCTGATGCCTTCCAGCACCACTCTGCCTTAGCACTTAACTTCAGCCTGCCCTCCCCCTTACTACTCACATCCTCCCCCCCTCCCCACATTTAATTACATTCTCATCAGATGTGCAAAACGGTCTACTTGGCTCCCTGTGTAGTTTAAAGTGTTTGTGTAAACAGCAGAGAGATCCTGTTAATTATAAAGACTTCCTCACATTCACTGCAGCCAGTTCCGGTATCCTCTGATGGTAAGGGAGATAGGACAAGCCATTTAGAGACAGGAAGGAGTTTATTGAAAGAAATAACTAACACTGGCTTTAAAGAGAAAGAGCGGTAGGTGCCTGCGCGCGCGCGCACACACACACACACACACACACACACACACACACACACCTCATGTAACTCCAAGAAGAGATGCAGAAGGAAATATGTAACGAAACAGAAAGGAGAGCAAAAAAGAGACACAGAGCAAAGCAAAAACAAACAGAGAAGGAGAGCGAAGGGACAGAACAAAGGGAGTATAGAGAGTGGAGAAAGTAGATGGAGCCGGAAGCACCATCCATTGCAAGGAAGTCAGGATACAGATGTCCCAGCTGCTGCCTCCGTCACAGCACAGAGCATGCCTGGCCTGCTTGACCACAGGGCACAGCTGGCATCGTGAATGAACAATACTGGCAAGCAGAAAGCCAGAAGAGCAGTGAAAAGAACAGGTGGTAACCAGGTTCAGCCTCAGCTACTGGAACTTGAGGGTGGTTCATATTTGTCTAATTCTACCCCATAGAGAAGATGGATAAAAAAAATATCTCAGAAAGGCAGAGTGTGTGCCACGCTGTGATCAGGCAGAGTGTGTGCCACACTGTTATCCACAGATGCCGTGGAACACCCAAATGAGAACTCTAAGCTTTCTGGTCTGCAGATGGCAGCAAGCTGAGGCCTCAGTGGAGCAGGTGAAACACAAGTGAACCTGCCAAATCTGGTGCATCTGACTTTGGGATGCACCAGGCATATCACTTGAAGAAAGGTTATTATTCAAGAACAACAAAAGGATGATTTGGAGTAGTGTAGATCTTGACTCAACTCTCGTCTCTTCCAGATATCTCAGAAATGTACTCCTGAGTGCTGTCGGCTTGGACAGTCTGCTTTCATATGCACTAATTCCTTCGAATACTTATCAAATGCTTTCCGTGGTTGGCCATAGATATTATAGTAACAGAAATATTCCTTGCAGCCAGAGAAGTCAGCATATAGTGTGGGCAATCAAAACTTAACCAAGGGATTGTGGAGGCACATTAGAATCTCAGATGTGGACAAGAACTCATTCACTCATTCATTCATTTATGTGTATGGATGTTTGTGCACCATATGAGTGTCTGATGCCTGCAGAGACCAGAAAAGGGTGTTGGATCCCTTAGAACCAGAGTGAAAGATGGCTGTGAGCTACCATGTGGGTGCTGGGAACCCATGTCCTCTATAAGAGTAGCAAGTGCTCTTAACCTCTGAGCTATCTCTCTAGTCCTATATGCAACAAAGTAAAAAAGAAACCACAGTGGCCTCAAAGACTTAAAATAGGAACTCCATCAATATTATACATAAATATCTATAACAGAATTATTTACAATAACAAAGGAAAATAGCACATCTATCTGTGGATAAGTGGATTATAGAATGTACAAGCAAGAGAATAGTTTTCAGCCTGAAAAAATGGATGAAGTATTTAGACACACTACAAAGCTGAAGCTAACATGCTAAGTGAAAGATGTCAGACATAAAAGGTGACATATTACACTATTCTTTTATATAGACTAGGAAAATCTATAGCAATCTACTAGGGATGACCTAACAGGAACAAGCAATGGAGAGTACTTACTTAATAGGCCCATTTCCCTTGGGGTGATGGCGTGTTTTAGAAGAGGTTACACCACACTGCAGAGGTATTAGATGTCTCTGAATCATTCGCTTTAAAAGGATAATTTTATGGTACGTGAGTTGTGTCTTGTTTTTTTTTTTTTTTTTTAAGGAGCATGTTTCAAACATGCCAGCTAACTTGCATTACAGTAGGAACCTGGGAAAGGTAGCCCTACGGCAACATCATTCGAAGGAATTGGAAGGGTGAACAGAAGTGGTAGATGGCGGCAGCAGGCTCCAGACGGGGTGACCAATGACAAGGCAACAAGGTGAGAAAGAGCTTGGCACAGTTGGGAACGGGAAGGAAGTTCATGGCTGAAGTTCAGACAGCAAAGGAAGCCGTGGTTTGAGATAAGGGTGTGCAAGCAGGTGAGAGCAGGCTTTTATAGGCAGTCCCTATTTATTTATTTATTTATTTATTTATTTATTTATTTATTTATTTATTTATTTATTTAGGCGTTGACGGACATCAGGAAGAGAAGCGACACTGTCAGGCCTACATTGTAAGAGCAGTCTGGTTGCTTTGAGAAGGATCGATCACAGGTTAAAAAATAATAGCTTATCAAATCCCAAGTGGTCAATCCTAAACAAATGTAGGTTCAAGCAACACTAAATGGACTCAGCGGGATGTGCATGCATGCATGCGTGTGTGTATGTGTGTGTGTGTGTGTGTGTGTGTGTGTGTGTGTGTGTGTGTGTGTGTGTGCGCGCGCGCGCGCGCATGGGCGCCCGCGCTTATGTGTGTGTAACAAGAATAATTAAGGAAGAAACGCTCTTGAATCTGAGAGGGAGTGGGGGAGAGAAGGAGGGAGGGAAGACTGGAAATGATGCAAATAAAGTACTCATATGTAAAATTCTCAAAACCTGACATTTTTATTTAAAAGCAGTTGTTTCCTGACTCGAAGCTCTCTATCTCTCCCTTCTCTTCCACTCCTTTACCCTCCTTATCTTCTTTTATTTTGTATCTATTGAGCTCTTTTCTTTTTAGAATTTCATATGTGTATACTGCATTTACCTCATTTCTACTGCCCATCTCTCCTTCCAACTCCCTCCATGCCCCCACTCTCTCTCAATTACATACATACATACAAACACACACAGATATAAACACAGCCTGCTGAGTCCACTTATTGTAGCTCATATGTGTTTGTATTTAGAACTGACCACTTGGGATTAGCGTACTTATCTGGAAAAAAAAACAGAGTCAAGAAATCAGAGAACGAAATTAAAACAGTGGGCTATGACTCAAATGCAGTAGTACACAACTGTGATCCCAGCACTCGGGAGGCAGAGATAGGCAGATCTCTGTGAGTTCAAGGCCAGCCTGGTCTACAAATAGAATCCAGGGCAGCCAAGGTTACAGTGAAAGCCTGTCTTAAAACAACAACAACAACAAAAATCAGGCAATCAAACAAAACAAAGCAAAACAAACAACGCACTATGGCTCTGAACAGAGTGTTACCCGAAGTAAAAAACAAAATGGCTGTGAAATGTCTCCAAAAGTGTTCAATATCCTTAGCAATTGGGGAAACGCAAATTCAAACTACTTGAAAACTCCTTTTTATGCCAATCATGATGGCTAAGATCTAACACCAAGAAAACAGCCTCTCTTCCTTACCCTTTCTCTGTCTTTCTCTCTCTCCCCTCCACCACTCTCTCCTTCCTTCTAATACAGACCTAGGAGGAAAAGGAGGTATTATTCAGACCTTGAAGAAAAGACATTATCAGAAACCACAGTGTAATTCTAAAAATCACCTCTATTCTTCTAAATTGGACCGGGGGTGGGGGGGTTGGGGGGGTGGAGGGGCGGGCGGGCATGATTAATGTAACAAGCCACAAAACAGCAAAAGAGGCATGAGACTACAAGGCAAGGGACACAGTTGCCATTATTGTATAGTAATACACATAAAATTGCCATGACAATCTCTAGGCCAAGCGCTAATGTCATTAAATGAAATCATCAAATTTGTTGGAGGCCACCCACAACAAATGATCTGAATATATGCCAGGAAAAAATTAAAAAGAAATTACATTATAAAATACAGCATTTGTGATTACAGCCAACAATACAATGTCTAGCAAGAACATGGCAAAGATATGGAAAAGTTTTAAGAATGAAATTCTTGTTGTTGTAAAACGTAAAGTAATTACCGAATACGGAGAAACTTCCTGAGAAGACTTGGTATCACAGACACATCTTTAATTTGACTTTTGGTGGAATGCAATCTCAACTCAAAATGTATAAGTCAGTTCTCAAGTGAAACTTCATGACAATTTGGAAACAAAATGAGAGATGATTCCTTCTACCAGATATCCATACTTTCCTAATGCACTACTGGTTTTTAATGTATTAATACAGCAATGAACAAATTGACTAAAGAAGCAAATTGTATAGACGTCATAATATCAGATCCACACACACTGGACCTTGGTGGCCAATATAGGATTAAAATCACTTGGAGAAACAAAGAGGGAACTCAGAAAAGTAGGCCCAGTCAACAGTAGTGTGGCCATCCAGCAGGGAGAGGAATGCTTGCCTCATACCATTCACAAACCCCACCTCTAACAGGAAGCACATTTACTTGTGTGAAGAAATCCTTTACTGAGCCCTTGAATGTCTGAAAAATTCTCCCACCTTCCCGCTCTCCTCCTCTCCTCACCACCTCGCTCCTTATTTTTTTTATATGAACAGAATTGAGAAAATTTTGATCACAGCCTGTTACTGAAAGTTTCTTAGAGATTCTTCCATGTTGCTACCATTTTCATGGTTGGAGAAGAGTCTACATTAGATGAATTTCTTGTTCCTTTCAGCAGCAGCTCTCTCTTCTTTCATGTTCATTTTCCCCCCTTTTCATAAGATTTTTCAAAATGCCAATGGACTTGCAGGTCTTCATGAATGTTCAAGAACTCTAGAACTTGCCTCCCCTCAGAAGCATCCAGGAGTGAGTGCTCTGATGTGTCTGATTTCTTCTCTCTTTATTTTCTTTAGATCTGTGCTCTCCCGCCCCTTTCTCTGTCTCTTTGTCTCTGTCTCTCTCTCTGTCTCTGTCTGTCTGTCTGTCTGTCTGTCTGTCTGTCTGTCCCCCTCTCTCTCGCCCCTGCCACTCTCCTGCTCTGATGTGCACTCCTAGCATCCTTCCCAGGCCAGCATCATGGTTCTGATTGTCCTTTCTTCTCCAGGTATCTGTGACTGACTCAAACCCTCACCACCATTCAGCTTTCAGTGAATTGCCTCCTCCTCTTAGGACATCTCAAAGGAATACACCTCTCTTATGTAGTTCAAATTTGAACATTTAAAGCTCTTTTATTTAATGTGGGGACTTGGAGAGATGACTTAGCAAAGGATCATGCAGAATGCTCTTGGACGGGACTTGGGTCTCGGCACTTACGTGGAACCTTACGCCCAGTATGTAACTCCAGTTCTAGGCCACCAGTTGGTTTCTTTTGGCCTCTCTGGGCACTGCACACATGTGGTGCACAAACACTCGTGCAGGCAAAACACTCATGCAAATAAAAATATAAACCCATCTCTTAAAGCAATTTATTTTTTAAAATCTATTTGAAAATGTCACTACCTGGGTAACGTGTTTAGCTTGCTTGCTTTTGAAACCGCTTAATTATCTCTTTTTCTGTTGATATCATACTGTCCAGTTCTCATTAGAGTCCCAAGTTCATGAATAACGTTGGAGACAGAGCAGGGTTTTCTTTTTCGTTACTGTTATTTCTTTCACATATTGTACGCATTTTCCCTATATTTCATAATTTGGAATTCTTCATACAGCTGAATTTGGTGCTGTTTTTGTTTTTCATCTTTAAGTGATGAGACATGTAAGCAGGGCTGGTGTTTTTCCATAAACACTTTGAGTAAACAGTCTCTGCTTCTCCTTCTGGCTTCTCAGATCTCCCACTGCAGGGCTTCTTTGGTGTAAATTTACAACACTCTCATTGTTAGTGAGCAGCCAGAGGGGACTTGGGAGGAAGCCTAAGCTCTGAGGAGCATTCCCAGGCATATTTATCTCCGTGGCAATTCTTTCCACGCCTGGTGAAACCCTTGCTCTTTGCTCGGCGTCTTGACTCACATTTACTTGGCACAGTCTCTACTCCAGGGTAAACTTGGGTGATAGTCAATGCTGTTTCCTGGTGCTCTGCTACTGCTTGACACATGGAGGAAATAAGTCCACAGCCCCAGGAGGGCTTTCTTTGATGTACTGTCTCCTTGAATCTTATGTCCCTCCAATACCACTAGGTTCAAGAAGCTTCTGGTACTTGGCAGTGCAAATAACAGAACATGGGCAGCAACTGAGGGTGTGCCGATCCTCTTCAACACACTCCAATCCCAGTTAGGAAGACTTCCTGGCTTCCTACAATTTGTCACTCACATTCTTGCCTGAATCCACAACCCTTCCTTGTTTTGATCTCTCTCTCTCTGTCTCTGTCTCTCTGTCTGTCTGTCTGTCTGTCTCTCTCTCTCTCTCTCTCTCTCTCTCTCTCTCTCTCTCTCTCTCTCTCTCTCTCTCTCTCTCTCTCTCTCATGGCCACTTTTCTCATCTTAGACCCGAGAAAGTGTTATTGGAACTTGATACCCTATGAGCATATGCAGGGGGAGGAGGTCCCCCCCAGTCACAGTCATAGGAGAGAGGAATAAGGGGAAAATGAGAGGAAGGGAGGAATGGAAGGATACAAGGGATAGGATAACAATTGAGATATAAGATGAGTAAATTAATAAAATATATTTTTTTAAAATTGTGCTGACCCCTGGAGGTCAAGTTAAGACAAACACATCAGGTTGCTCTCCATCACAGACCCTCCTGTGCAGTTCTGACCACCCCTCCTGATAAACACATGACCATCTGCCTTTCTCTCCACACAGCACAGTAAGCCTCTTCTTGAGGCAGCAGACCGGAGTGAACTCCTGGTATTGTTGTCAGCTTGAGCGTCCTGCGTCACGCCTACCAGGGTCTTGTTCTGCACTCACGCCTCCAGCTCTAGGCCTCCTAAAACTTCTTCAACCTTTCCTAGTGGACCAGGCCTCAGTTTTTCAGTCCGTCTCTGCCTACTGTACAACTTGGCTAGTTTTTCTGCGGGACTTCTGCAAAGAAAGAGGGAGCTTTAGTGATGAGATGACTGTCTGTGCTCACATGAACATCTGACCCAAACGTCTGGCAGCTGGCTTCATTAGACACACTCTGCTAGAATTTGGTTTGTGCCGTTTGCTCCCAGATACCAGAGTTAGCAGGTGGGGGGGGGGTGCCAAGCACGAGGGCTAAGTCAATAATATTTAGTGTTTTAAGAACATTGTCCCAGCCTGTAGAATCACCTGAGAGCACAAAGGTCACAAAAAGCCCTGGAGGCCTTACTGGAGATTGCTCAGTGGGTAGATAAAAGTGGTTGGTCATAGACACCTGAGTTTCAGAACCCACAGAAAAAGTCACGAACGATGTCACGCGCAATCTCGCCTCTCCTGCGGCGACACGGAAGGCTGAGAAAGAAAAGTCCCCTGAAGCAAAAGTGCTCACTAGCCTGGTCCTGTACATAATGGAGGACAAGAGACCCTGCCTCAAAAAGGGTGGGAGGTGAGGACTGAGGTCAGAGATTTTCTTCTGACCTCCCTGTGGGCTACCAAGTCATGTGGGCAGCCAAATTCTGACACATGGCACACACTCATGCATACATACCACACACCACATGACTTCATACACATACAAACACACAGACACCACATGCACGCTTTCACACACAAACACATACAATACATTCACACACATAAACACACACACACACAGCTTCTTTTTAAGGAAACGGTTTTCATTTTCGTTATAAGTTATGTACCTTCTGCTTTCTTTAAGGGACTGGCAGCTGGAAATTTGACCATGCTTCAGATGGTATATGGGCAACATAAATTGGACTTTTTTTTTTTTTTGGAAAATTCTTCTTCTTCTTCTTCTGGGCGGTGGCCGTAAAGGTTGGGGAGATGGACCTGGGAGGATGGAGAAGTGAATGTGGTCAGGGCTCATGACATGAAATTTCCAAATAATCAATAAAAACAGCATGAGAAAGAAGTTTCAGTAGTTAAAGAAGAAGAAGAGATGTGCACTCACTGGTGTCATTAAAGAACTGAGGCCTATTCAGATGTTAACCAAACCAAAACCTAAGGCGACAGTGACTGAGCATCTGTGTCTTCCTCCTGTGTCCTTTCTCTCTTAGTCAGTAAAGGTTTCAGAGACCAACACCCAAACCAACCTTCCTTGTCAGGGTGGCTTAAAGTGCCCCTACAATAGCAGATACATGCAAATTTAATAAAACGTGAAGTATAGAAGAAAGGTGGAAGGCAGATAACCTATTGGTAATTTAATGCATCTAACAGAATGACCAGAAGCTGATAAAATAGAGATATGCTCCCCCCCACACACAGCAATATGCCCCCCACACGGCAATATGCTCCCTCACATAAACATGGCAATATGCTGCCCCCCACAGCAATATGCTCCCCGCCCCCCCAAAACACAAGGCAATATGCTCACACACACATACACACACAAGGCAATATGCTCCCCCCATACACACACACAAGGCAATATGCTCACACACACACACACACACACACACACACACACGGCAATATGATCCCCCCCCCACACACACACAGAAGGCAATATGCTCCCCCCCACAAGGCAATATGCTCCCACACACACACAAGGCAATATGCTCCCCCCCTGCCACACACAAGCAAGGCAAATCATTCAGCCTGGTCTTGTTGCATCTCCTTCCTGGTGGACTCGGACTGTAGAACTACGAAGTTTGGGACACAGGGAAAACATCCTTGAATCTTTGGTCGGTTTCACTAGATATCTAGAGACATAGCTGACCTCACAGAAATCAAAGAGAACTAATACATGAATGAATGAAATTTTCGTAGAGAATGGGATGGCCTCCACACTGCAAAATCACAGGACCTGCTCCCGGGTCATTTATTAGGACAGACTTTCGCCATCAGAACCTATGTCCGCCTTGCTCTTGGCTTTCACTCCTAGTTAGATGTTGAACAGACAGGCATAGGTATTCTAGGAAAAAGGCATGTAGGGAGGGATGGACGCTGTGAGCAATACCTGAGCTGATACACTATGATTCCTGTGTGCACTTACAGATTAGGTTGGGGCCAGTGACAAAAGCATTAGTGGCATTTTTATCTTCTCTAAAAAAGGCTTGTGACAAGAAGAAACTTCTATCCTGATGTCTTGATGGGTTTTTTGTTTTTGTTTTGTTTTGTTTTGTTTTTAGTCTGTTCAGCTTCCTCTAAGACACAAATGCACAAATCTCAGACTGCTAAATTAGTTTCTACTGAAACATTGGTCTTCCTCCCCCTATGTCAGGGAAAACCCTTCGCGCTTTGGAAAATGTCTGCTACTGTGCCGTTAGGAAAATCACCACCATCTCTTTTCATCCTCCCCAGCCTGGGCTGTCGGAAGCTAGTGCTGAGAGGAGACTAGTCCTGTCCACCTCCCGTCAGGCAAACAGCTCCAGCGAGGATTATTTATTTACAACAGCTAATACAATTGGTAGTAACGACTTCATAGGCAACCTCTAAGTGCAGGCAAGATGAAAAATTTACTAAATTGGAGAATAAAAATGCATAAGAAAATGTACAGAATCAATATTTCATGGCCTTTGCTTTACCTTGCTGTACACAAATCTATTCCCGAGCTTGCATTAAAATTTAAAGCAACATCGTGCGACAAGTTCAAGCCCTTGGTTATTTCATGGTAGTTCAGCTTTAGAGTTTTGTTGTTGCTTGCTTCATAAAGTCACAGGCCTCTGCAGAGGGAGAGACAGTTAGAAAACCATTAGCCGGGTGACTCTGGTTTTCCCTTACTATTTTTTTTTCTTTCTCTTTTTCAGACCTCAGGATGGAGACAGTAGTGTTTGACACACACTGACCGAAAGGCTGGTCCCATCACACACACACACACACACACACACACACACACACACACACACTAGTCAGGTATTAATCATCTTTGTGTCTCAGCATTTGCCAGATTCAAACAGTTGTGCTTAAAACTCTTCTTTTGTAAGAAATCAAACATTTCTTTAGTACATTAATGTAATGTGCATGATACTGTTGAAATGTCTTGTACTGTTTAAACATGTTAGAAGCAGCCTCTGGGAGCAAAGAGACCCTCCCTTGTCCCAAACATGTCTCAGTTTAGTTCATCTGTCCTCCAAATACTGTCTTAGAGCAGGCTAACCCTCGTCCTAGAGCAGGCTGGCCCCTTAACTTTCTGGCAGGGAAAACAGTAAACTGCAAGCAGTTAAGACCTGATAGGCTGAGAATTGATACCCTAGGTTCATATTGAGGGGGAGGAGGTCCCCCTCAGTCACAGTCATAGGGAAGGGAAATAGGGTGAAAGCAGGAGGGAGGGAGGAATGGGAGGATACATGGGATGGGATAACAATTGAGATGTAATATGAATGAATTAATAAAAAATTATAATGCAAAAAAAAGAGACCTGATAGGCTGTGATCATATGGTGCAGGAGGTGGTCCCCTTCTGTCACAGGCCTAGGGGGAGGGGAATAGGGTGAAAGAGGGAGGGAGAGGGGGAACAGGAAGATACAAGTGAGGGAATAACAATCGGGATGTAATCTGAATAAATTATTTAAATAAAAAAAGACTATCAACAAGGATGCATTCTTGAGAACAACTAGGAAATAAACTATTTTAAACAGAGGTAACTATTGCTTATTCTGTAATATAAAAATGACTTCAGTAAGGAAGAGAAGCCAGAAGCTAATGCTAGCAGGTTCTCTCAATGGGAATTCCCCCACTGCAAGTACTAGTAGCTGTTGCGCGCCCCTGATGCTACTGTGCTCTTAGGAAAATCACCGCCATGTCTTCTCATCCTCCCCAGCCACGCTGCTCCAGTCATAGCTGCTGGATGTGCCGCAACAACCTGATTTTATGATGATGTTTTGCTATCTCTTTGCTGTCCCCAGCTCCTTGCTACATGATTAATAAAGGCGCTCACTTGGAACTAACCGTACAGCTGTCGTACCTCACTCTTCAGGCCGTACAGAACAGTTAAGGACCGAGGAACATATGTGAAACTGCTACTCTTGAGTTCTCTGTTTACATGCATTTGTGAAATTCATAACCATGGGAGAAAATAGCTAGAGCAACAGATGTACACCTTATGCAATACGGCTGTGTGGGGAAGAGCTTTCCTTAATGGTGTGGGTTTGTGGAAATGCAGACAGAAAGGGTGGGAGTCGGTAGCTCCCTTCCTGACGCACAGCCAATGTCTTAAAGAGTTCTTGATGGAAAAGGATAGACAATTCACAACAACATGTAGAAGCATAGCTATTATAACCATATTCAACGTTTCCTTTTATTCATTCTGCTTACTTGCTTGTTTTGGTCGGCCCATGAGGAATTAAGAATTTACTTGACATCCAACACTTTAGCTATTCAACTGTGTCCAAGTTAACTAAGCTGTCCTGTTTTGTGATCTGTCTAGACACAGGTTTGGATTAGACATGGCCTACTGTTACAGGGAGAGAAAGAGCCATGTTTGCCACTACAGAGAAGTCTGTCACTGCCCAGGAACTCCTTCCTGGAGGAGCTCTGCTCTTTACAGCAGACGCTTGGCAAGTGAAGATCTGAGAAGGCTTCAGACCAATGTCAAAGGATCACTTCACACATGGGCATGTTGCATCCTGCAGAGAAACCTAAAGCTGTCCAGGGCACAGAAAAATATCTCTTAGTAAGAGCACAGGGCACTCACAGATTTTCTTTTGAGGCCCACAGATTTTTTTTTTTTTTTTTTGAGATTCTAAATTACTTCTAATACCTCATAGTTCAAAAGCTATTCCTCATAGTCTCTGTCACCCACTCAAGTATACCTCCATCTGAATTCACCTGAAAATAAGTGTATGAAGCAAAAATTATGAATCTGTTTGAAGCTTTAAAGGGAAGGTATGACAGTCCCTATGACGGTTCATATTACTTCCATGTAAAGCTCAAGCCAATATCCTAATGGAGAAGTTAAGTAGTGGGGCTGGAAAGGTCACCACAAAAACAACAAGACTACTTCTAAACATGTGGCCACACGTAAGCTCAAGACATTGAGCATATATACACTCCCATGACAGGGAGTTTATGTGGGGGTGTGTAGTACACACATCACAGCGAGTCCCTTTTTGAAGAAATGTTTTTTCTTGGCAAATCAGAACAAATATTTGTTTTCTACAAGTGGAGAAAAGGAAGTCGGGGCATTTTGGAACTGGGTCCTTAGCACGCTGTCTGCAGACCATCAGTCTGTAGCAAGCGAGATGCCTCCCTAAGCAAGTGAGATTCCGTGTGCGCATGCCTGCCTAATCAGACTTCAGGGCCAGAAAATGCCATTACCCCCTAAGACATATTTTACATACAAGAAACCACATCCATTTAAGGAACAAATGTTGATGGATTTGATCATCATTTGTCTTCATTCCGGTTTCCATTGCTGTGATAAAATATTATGACCAAAGTAATTTGGGGAAGAAAGGGTTTATTCAGCTCACACTTTTCATCATCATCGAGGAAAGTCCCGACAAAATCTCAAGCAGGGCATGAACCTGAAAGGAGAAATTCAAGCAGAGGCCATCGCAGACTGCTGCTTACTGCCTTGTTCTCCATGGCTTGCTCAAGAAACTTGCTACTACACACAAGGACCATCTGCTCGGGGTGGGACACTGCCCGCAGTGGGGTCTTCCCACGTCAATTATCAACCAACGCAACACTCCACAGATTTGCCTACAGGTCAACCTTAACAGAGGCTTTTTCTCAAGAAATGTCTCAAGCCTAAGACTCCGTCTTCTAAGATATGCCTAGGTTTGTGTTAAATTCACGAAACCCCTCCAGCCCAGCATACAGGTATCCACCATACCAATCAAGACCCCTTGCTCCTATTGGCCTTCTTTTCTTCTCTCTGTCCTCATCAGGGAAGCCAGCTATTTGCTTTCTATTGCTCTACATTAGTTTCTCTTTTTCCCTCAGCGCTGGTGAGTAAACCCAGGGCTGTTGCCCCTGTTACTAGTGAGGTACCTCCTTTTGGTTGCTGAGTACTGTTCAGTTGCAACCGTCTGCATCTATCAGTTGATGGCTTTACCGAAAGTTTGCAGATTTTTAACTACTACTAATCGAGCGCATTTACACCTTGAGTCACTGTAAGGTCACATTTCATTGGGAGAAAGGCATCTCCACACAGGGTACCCACACCAGGCGCTATGCATACACTTCCCATTTTAAATAAACTGTCATTGGTTTTCCCAGAATGTTTTTACTATCCTACATCCTGACTTGGAGCATGTGTGAGCTCAGGTTGGTCTCCAAGCCAACACTCGGTATGAGATACTTTCAGTTTAGTAATTCCATGATGCACAGTGGTAACTCTTTAAGGTTTTGGCATCTTCTTGATAGATAACAATGTCAAGAGTGTCTGGTTTTTTTTTTTTAAACAAGATTCCTGTGTTTTTGTCTACACGGTGAATCCAATGAGAATAGATGGAAGGAACTAGAAATGGAGAAGATTTAGACTAAAGGGATGGTAGAAGTGAAGGACCAACCAGAAACTACAAGCTCAATGATGCACAACGGCCTTGCGGGGAATGACTCCGGCTCATGTGTTACGTGCCTTCTGCAGCAGCGTAAGGCGAGGGCCAGCTCACAGTGGGTGCCTGCTATTGATCTTTGTTTTAATTAAACTACCGTTTCTCTTCCTATTTTAGTAATCAACGATAGCCCTAATAAGAAGAAAACCAAAGTCTCTCATAAATCCATTGTGGCCAATATGGCCTCTCTTTGCTGTTTATGCTTCATTAATTAACTACTGTCGCACTAACAAATTACCATAAATCAACTCTTTGTGTTATAATTGTGAATGCCAGCAGCCTGAAAATGGACATAAGGATCAATAGTCAAGGCACTGGCCAGGCTTTGTTCCTTCTGCATGCTCCAGGGAGTACACACTCCACACCTGAGTTTTTCTAACTTCTGTTATTCTTCCCATGATCCTTGTCTCTTGATTCCCTTCTATCTGGCACCACCCTAACTTTGAACTATTTCTCTATCACACCTCTTTTTCCTCACTTACGAGGACTTCAGATGACACTCTGTCCACCATTCTAAGATTCTTAACTTGTCATTAACATGTCCTGTCTTTTACAGGAGCAGTCTTACAGTGTTCTGGGATGAGGGTGTAACCCTCTGTAGGGGTCATTGTTTCTCCTATCACAGTATTTCTGTTCAGACATTCCCCTATGCAATACGACAAGACTTACATATGTGCTAAGTTATAATCATCTTCAAACAATCCTTCCACTTTCTTATGATAAGAAATGTTATTACTGTGGATAGAGTGGAATTTGAAGGAGCCAAGAGAAAGCCAATGAACCCACGGAAGAGCAAGAAAAATAATGGTCAATATTTATAATAGTCCGTGTCATTCCTTTAAGGTCATCATTTGATTTTAAAGGCACACTGAGACAGCATCACTAAGATCCTCACTTTTGGGGGTTTGAACAGACACCAAGAGATGAAGAAACCCACCCATGATTACACCTAGGGGCAATTTCACAGGCAGGCTTCAGACACCGGCTTTGGGATCCAAATGTTTATTTTCTCACACACTGGGAGAGACATGGAGATAAACTGAACAGATAGAGACAGAGGCGAGGAAAGAGGGAGACGTGGTAAACAAGAGCAGAGGGGCATGGACAGCTGTGTCAGTTAGAGTACTCTAGCGTGCTGAGAAAGACCCATGGAAGGATGGGTCAGCCAATACTGGAGAGAGTTTGGCTTTGGGAGGAAGTCATTGGCAAGATTTTTAGGAATTGTTCTTGTAGGATGATCAGTGGAACTCCTGTGCTGGTATCCAGCCATTTTCAGGCACCTTCATGGTCAGTGCCTTCGGCGTCTATTGGATCTTTGTCTGGTTTCTCCCTAGATTGCTGTTATGTTAAGGCGAGCCTTAAGGTGGGAGGAAAGAGGCTTTTCTTTAATCCTAATTGTCACTGCTGCTGTTGATTTGCTTCCTGCTTCCCCCACCTTTTAAAATGCTACATCATGAGCATATTCCTATAATAAAAATATTTTTCAAAAACGTGACTTGAATGGCTGCCTGACATTTGTCATCGGAATGCCCCATAACTGTTTGTGTAAGTGACAGTAATTGTGTGGGGCTGGGATGAATGGCCTCATTGAGGGGCAGAGCCATCCTTGAGAACGGAGGAGGTATTTGCACTCCCCATTTCCAGCCAAGGGAGGCCTCCTGCCTTACAGTGTGCATTTGAATCAAGGGATTGGCAAACAAAGTGAGAAGTAGTGACTGCCATGAGCCAGTCACCCAGCATTTCCTTTATCTTCTATAAGGAAAAAAAAAGGGGGGGAGTCTTAACTGTAACAGATAGATATGGTTCTATAGAAAGATAAGGTAAAATATTCAGATAAAGTCTTCAAAAACCTCAGAGACACACAGAATACGGCACTTAAAGATGTTTTTATTATTTCAAAGATACATTTACAATGAGACAGGTTAACTCCTGGCACCCAGCCTGCCTCAAAGAAGATGATGAGCATCAATGAACCTCCTTATGGAGATGGCTTCAAATGTGGCAAACAAACCACTGAGCAAAATGTCTTCATTTCTACCATAGACGGAATTCTGCCTAAAAGCGGACAAGCTTGGATGCAGGCAGAACCAATGACCAAACTCAGTCAAGATAGGGTAAGCAAATCTTCAATAGTTCCTTCCTCACAAATATGTCTGTCAGATATATTGGGCCAGAAGGCTGAAGATGATGCTCCAATGTAATAAAGAATTTTGGGTGACTATTCAGGCAGCAAACTATACCTGTCATCTTCTCATTTGGGAAGCTGCTAACCTGCACTCCCTGTATACTCAGGTAATCAATTTTATTCCTTCTCAAGTCTCTGATGGGGCTGAAGAGCAGATAGTTTAGTTTAAGCCTAGTTGTTTAGGGGTTAAGACGCTTTTAGTTCTAGATTGCTGTTTTATGTTTAAAAAAAATGACGAGGTAGTGATCGATACTGATTTGCATTCAGAATTTTAGACTCACTGAGATAGGAAAGATGTTTTCTGCAAGGCTGCCAAACACAAATAGCCAAAACACTAAGAAGGTAACATTTATATAATTTCTGATCATTTCATGCTTCTTGTTGCAGGTAGTTTATTGTATATATGTGTAATCATATAAATGTATATGTAAAAATATTTAATAAAAAATAATTTCCTTTCTCAGGATCATGATGGGAAGGTTAAATCAGGCAACTACCTTGACAAAAAAGGCTCAGAAACTCTCTGCATGGAATCTGTATATCTTTTGGGACAACTGTAACTGAACTAACTTCCACTGGGAATAAAAAGTCATTGAATGCATGGTCCTCTCCTTGGAAACAGAAATAAAATGACCTCCTCCTCACCAATGCTATTATTACTATTGTTACCATCATCATCATCATCATCATCATTGTTATTTCACCCTAATTATAATGGACCTTAGTGTGTATATGCTGGGTGGCAGCTATATTTCATGCTTTGCATAATCTCTCTCCCTGTTTCTCTTTCTGTGGTGCTGAGGTTTGAGCACAGGCCATTGTGTGCATGCTAAGCACATGTTCTATGTCTTCACCTTCATCCTTTCCTGATGCTTCAAAGAAACTTCAGATAGCTAATGTTCTTCCCATTTCACAGGCAGAGAAACTGAGACTTTGACGTTGTTATTCCCCAAACCCATAGGCACATATGTGGTGAGCAGAGCCTCAAGCAGCAGGATGCTTGATCCCAAACTGCACAACCTGGACCTCACTTCAGGAAGAGCTGTGTTGCACACAGACTTCCATCAGGCCTGATCTGAGTTTCACCCACGGTGACTTATGACAAAGAGACTTCTCAGAAGCTCTGCGCTGCTCAGGCCTGGCTTGTGTTTCCCGCCTCTGCCCACCAACACCAGACACCATTCCTAGGCACTGCCTCATTGCAGTCTGAATCTCCTGCCATGGACAGAAGCCCTTATGTGACATTAATTGGCACTCCATGAGCCATGCTGTCTAATCTCCCAAGCCCCATGGAATACTGTTAAGTGTCAAAACCTGGAAGCACAGACCTGGGACTTGTGCCATCTCCCACAGGGCCTGAAATGATGCTGAAGGTCAGATCCAGGCCTTTTCCAACTTTCCCAGTGTGCTTTTGGGGATGCAGTGCTTGGCCAACCCTGGCTTTAGATTTCTGTGTCCCATGCCAACAACAACCACACACCCGTTGGTTCATGTGCAAGTCTATGAATATGCTCACTGTCCTTGTATTTTAAAATGACTTCATAGGTAATATTTTAACATTGCCTGCCTTGTTTTAAAGTAAAGTAATTCTACTGCTCACATGTTTCCTATATGTGGACATTTTGATAATTTTTCCTTATATTAAGAATTGGCATTAAATTTTATTCCTTATTGCTAAATAAGATAACTAATGGCAATTAGGAACTTCTCTAGACATTATGGCTATACCATAAATAGAACAAGAGAAAAATCTACCATCATGGTTCTGGAAGCCTAATGTACAGAATTCTTAGGAAAAAGTGGCAATCTCTTATCACTTATTATAATTCATTAAGCTTGTAGGAAATATTTAGATCCTTAATTGGCATTTAACAAGATAGCTATAGAGAGTAAATGAGACATTAAATTCTCTTCTTAAATGCCCATTAGGTTTTCTTTAGAAATTAATTGATATCTAATTCATTTGTGATCAACTATTTCATCCATTGCCAGCTGAAAATTTCAGCATATCAGTGATAAATAGAATCAGGAGAGAGGGGGAGCTTGAATGAACTGAGCTCACCTGACAGGCTAATTTAAAAGGTAAAGCTCATACATTGCCTTCATCTCATCAAAGGGACACTGCCATTTTGTTTGGAGAGGAAAGGGTTTTGACCACAGGCACAATTATAGCTATGCAGTTGAATTAGAATGGAAGGCCTTTTCAAACTAACTGGGCATGAATGGCATCCAGGTGTGGTTATGAATGAAATGGAACAGTTAAGATAGCTGGTTATAAATACCATAGGTTTTGACTGGAAGGCCTCCTCCTGTGCATTAGCTTTCATGGTACCAGAAGGTGCCATGCATTCTTTCAATGGAGGAAAAAACCAGTCCTACCCTTATACAATGCCTATAAACCACAGCAAAGCACCAAGACCCCAACAGTATAGCAGTGGCGGGCATACCTTGACAGTAAGAACTTCTCAACAAGAAAGAGTCATTCCTGATGCTGGAATGGGTATCCGGCTACCTAAGGCCAGTAAAGTCATGGATGTTAAAGGGAACCTACAACCAGCACTTTACTAACTCAGCACAATCTCTAACTACCTAGATATTTGTCCTTATACCTGTTGATAAGTGCTGTCCTCGTCCCTCATCAAGGAAACATCTTTTTTTACAATAGATGGAGACTATTACAGAAAACAACAACCAATCAAAATTCACAGTATGGATCCCAGCTCCAACTGATATGTCTACAACACAACTCTGTCACCTAAGGCTCAGGGAATCTTTGAAGAAGAGGGACTGGAAGGATTGTATTTCACCACTTCCCCATGGTGGGAAGGCCTGGTGGCACTCAGAGAAAGGATAAGCAGGCTACCAGGATGAGACTTGATAGATAGCCTACGACCATATAGTGGGGGAGGAGGTCCACCTCAGTCATAGACCTAGGAAAGGGGAATAGGGTGAAAGCGGTAGGGAGGGAGGAACGGGTAGATACAAGTGAAGGAAAAACAATTGAGATGTAATCTGAATAAATTAATTAAATAATACAAAAATAAAAAGAAAAAAAGAAGATTAAGGGAAAAGAGCCAGAAGACAGGGACTTTTCTATGAGGTTGTGTCTTTTAGTAATGTCTGAGGCTCCACCCATAACATTTCACCAACATGACTCTCTAAACACAAGCTGAACAATCATGACAACAATAGACGTGACAACCCAGACAGGGAGACAGCCCACGGGGCCTCAGTCCTACGCACAGAACTACATGTACCAGTTTCCTGGATGAGCCACAGTCAGGGAATCAGTAGGAACTGTAAAAACCACTAACCACAGAGCCGCTCTGTCGTACAGCACAGGCGTCATCCGCGGGCCACTGCTTTCTACTCTTTCTTAGTATGGGTGCTGATGAGCAGAAACTGAATGACGTCACCATCTGCCTCTGCACAGTGGGACATCTAGAGAGGGATAGGGGATGGCCAGGCCCAGTGCAAATGCTGTCCCAGCTCCTGCTCCCTTCGAAGCCTCCCTCACGTGCTCCTGAGGGCATGCTGGGTGTTTCCTGAGCATGGGTGGTAACTGAGGCGTGACTTCAGCTTGTTTCTAACTCTCCTGCTGACTGCTGTTGTCAATTCTGCCCAAGTTTATATGCTTACAGCAATTTTCTCCCATAGCACACATGAGCAGAGGATTATCTGTGGGTTTATGCTCTCTGGGAGAATGAGGCTGTGCATTCAGTCTTCTTTAATACCAGATGCTGCCTTATGATGGAGATCCAGACAGTAAGAGTGGTGTTGGGTGCCTCCTCCAATTCCTGCTGAATTCCAAACACACAACCCTCCTGTCAGCTATACTTCACCATGGCTGAATGCCGGTGGCTGTGAGACTGAAAATCAAAAAAAGCCCATAGCTCAAAATGATCATATAGGAAACCTTCCCACGGTTAGGGAAAACCAGTATTTGAAGGAAGATGTGACTTCTGTTGCCTTCAATCAAAGGGAGTTGGCGGTGTTTTATTACAATATCCATTTCTAGCTGAACTCATATTTGCCACTCCTCCTGCCACTCAAGATGCTTGCAGGGGATCATCCCATGCTCCCCGTAGAGAGAACGCAAGTAGAAATCATGAGAACGTGAGGGGAACCTGTTTCCTGCTTCTGTACCTCTGCTTCAACTCCGTGGACCTCCAAGTGATGCTGACAAGACTCTCGCAGAGCATCTTGGGTCAACTCTTGACAGCTGGAGGCAGACATTCCTCTCCATTTGGGGGATGGCCCAAGTGGAAAAGGGCTTCAGCAGCACACTGAACGTTTAGAGTGCCCCCTTTCCCTTTGGTGATTGCACTTGGGGTTATGCCAAGTACACTATGCCTAACTCTCTCTTCCTTCACCTTGAGGGTTCCTGTCTACAACCCCCACAGACAACCCTGGTCACCTTTGTTTACGCCACTTTAACCTTCAGCGTCTGATACAGTCCCTGGTTCATCGGGGGTGTACAATGATGCCTTTCAAATGAAGAGTAGATTTGTGGAATTACATCGAAGAGAGTGATATTGCACATCCTACATCACAGTCAGTCTTGGGGAAGAAAGTCCCAGACACAGAGCTTGTAAGGCTGCTAACCTTGAGCATCCTGCTTCTGCACACTCCCGTCTCTCAAACATCATCTTGATTGACATCTGTGATGGTCATCTTATACTGTGATGCTAGGGGTTGAATCCAGAGTCTTATACCTATTAGGCAGGTGTTTCACCATCTTCCTCCCTAATGGTTGTATCTAGTGGATCAAATTTGCTATGGCAGGGTACCCAAATATTTGGCCAAACATGATTCTATATGTTTGTATGAAGTTTGTTTTGTTTTTTTTTTTTTTTTGTTTGTTGTTGTTGTTGTTGTTGTTGTTGTCTTGAATGTTAGAATTTAAATCAAGACAGTTTGAGTGAATGGATTGGCTTCTATAATGTGATGGACCCCCA
This sequence comes from Acomys russatus, assembly GCF_903995435.1. Classification (NCBI taxonomy): domain Eukaryota; kingdom Metazoa; phylum Chordata; class Mammalia; order Rodentia; family Muridae; genus Acomys; species Acomys russatus. Next base: position 8,824,746 of record NC_067140.1, on the reverse strand, counting down.
TCAAATCAGTTAAATATCTTAAGGAAAAGATGAATATTCCCTGAGAAAGAGGGGATTCGGCCAGCAAACCGGCTTTGGCCTCTAACTTAACTATGTTCTGGCTCAAGCCTTCCAGGTTACTGCAATTTTAGACTTGTTTGTCTCCACAACCATATCAGACAATAATTCTTTAAATCTCTAGATACCTCTCTCTCTGTCTCTCTCCCTCCCTCCCTCCCTCTCTCTCCCCCTGCCCCCCTCTCTTTCTATATATATATATATGTATGTATGTATGTATGTATGTTCTCTTTTACTCCCTCTCCCTGACCTATACACACACACACACACACACACACACACACACACACACACACACTACAGCCTCTAGTTCTGTTTCACAACTTCTCATCGACCAGGAACTCCAGGTGCTCCTATTTTTTTTTTATTAATTTATTCTTGTTACATCTCAATGTTTATCCCATCCCTTGTATCCTCCCATTCCTCCCCCCCCCCCCCCCATTTTCCCATTATTCCCTCCCCTATGACTGTTCCTGGGGGGGATTACCTCCCCCTGTATATTCTCATAGGGTATCAAGTCTCTTCTTGGCTACCTGCTGTCCTTCCTCTGAGTGCCACCAGGTCTCCCCCTCCAGGGGACATGGTCAAATGTGAGGCACCAGAGTACGTGAGAAAGTCATATCCCACTCTCCACTCAACTGTGGAGAATATTCTGCAGGTGCTCCTATTTTAACTAAAGTCCCAAATCTTAGTCTTTTCGACTCATCTGTCACTTGGCATTGACTATCACGCAGCCAGATTTACAGCAGCAGCTATTGTCTATATGGTTGAGTTATGCTCTCCTGGTAGAAGACACAATCCCTTAGCATATGTGGACACCAGTGTATAGCTGGTGAGGTACCAGGCTCTTTGAAGAGATCAACGAAAGTGTGAACACAGCTACAGCGAATTTCTAGGCTGTATGAAAAAAGGTGATAAGTCATACATGTCATGGGAAATAAATTATTGTCAACATTCTACTAATAAAGTATTGGCCACAAGCCAACAAAATAGCTGGAACTATATTCACCCAACTATAGCAATCACCGAATCAACAAACTGTCACAATGGTCCGTCTTTTATTTTTTCACACCCTCTTCCTTGGTTCTGTATCACTTTCTGTATAGTGTCTCTGTGCTTCGCAATGAACCAAAAACAAATCTTAATCAATTCAGGTTGTCTAGTATTAGCAAACAGAAGTGTCACTAGAAGCTCTTGTTGAACCTAAGTGTTTCTACTCATGCCAGAATCTCCTCTCCCAGCTTTGTCCCAGGATTCCAAGTCGCTCAGTGGGACATAGGTCACTAGATTCTGTTCACTAAACAAATTATCCCAAAGCCACTGGTCTACAGGCCATACTGAGCGACACTAGGACAAACAGTCTACGTTTTCAGTTATATTCAATGACAAACTTAACAGTGAAGCCTGGTTAAACTGATAAGAGAGCTACCCACTGTTTCTCTTCTGTGTTTAAGGGTTTTTTTTCAGTTGTTCCAATTCCTCAGACTGAAACTAGTTTGTTTTTACCCATTGCTTCAAAGCTTTTAAAGTGTAGTCACCGACAAGCTATCATTGCTCTCTAGAACGTGAAAATGGATCTACATCTCTGCCCACAATCAGAGACATGCAGAAAGAGGTCCTGGGACCCAGCTCTATGAATCCAGCTCTCCTAGTGTTGATCACATAGCATTTGTAGAGCATAAGCAAAAATTAGGAAAATGCTAAGAAAAAAGGCAAAACAAGAAGGGAGCATCTAGTTTTTCTCCTGTCATAATATGAGAAAATAGCCTACTAAGTTCAGGTTTGGGTGTGACGCGGTGACACTTTGGAGAATATTTATCAAAGTCATACTGGACAACATTATGTAGGAAATAAGCCAAAAGCTGGAAGAACCAGGAATCAAGAATTTCTTGCTCTCAAGACAACCTCAGCTAAGGAGCTAAACTAAGCTCCTTTCAGGTGCGAACACAGACCTCCACCTGCACAACTCTGCCTTACACCTGCTGTCACCAAGGCCGTAGTGACATAGTGACAGTCATCTCAAACAATAGAGCAGACAACATGGGAATGATGTCTGTGAGGAAGAGCAGCAACAGGAAGGCTGTTCACATCCTGATGCTCTGTTAGCCCCTCCTACAACAAAGTCTCCTCCTTTATCATATTCCAACCATTTTGCTCAGTCACTAAGGCATTTTCCGTGGAAGAATGAGTACCCAAGTTCTATTCCCAGCAGACACATAAAAAGCCAGATAAGGTGGCGTATAATCGCAGTGCTGGGGTAGGTAGAGACAGGAGAATATCTGGTGCTCTCTGGCCAGCATATCCTACCCAAGGAGCCCCAGATCAAGGTGAGAGACCCTGTCTCAAAGGACAAGGTGAATGGCTTCTGAGGAATGACATCAAGATGGACCTCTGGCCTCTATATGCATATATACATGTGCATTCACAGCAGCCATGACAAAACACACACACACACACACACACACACACACACACACACACACACACTATTGATTTAAGTAAAGGTCCAAAACCTATAAGAAAAAAAAAACTTTTTAAAAAATCCTATTATTCTGAGTGGGTGACAGGATCACAGCACACATCAATATTTAAAGTAGCAAAGAGAAAAGGGGGGCTGCTTTCGTTGCTATGAAAGGAATGCAAATGTCTCCCAAATTAAATTCAACCTAAGCAAAAATTCAGTTGCTGGAAACTTTCGAGGACTGAACGAAAGGGACATGTGTACTCAGAAGTAGGCATACATGCAGGAAACCATACTGAATACACAACGCAAAGTTAGAGACTCGATACACACAAGGGGGTAGAGCTTCCAATCAAACAGTGTTTACACAAGTACTTGAAGGGATGGATCTGGATTTTGGGCCAGGGTTTGTAATTTGGGGTCTTGAGAAGTGATGACATAATTTGTAATAACTACTTCTATTGGGAAGTACATAAATTAAAGGAGAGAAGAGAGAACACTGGTATTTATTATCAATCACTTACAGGCAAGGCCCAGATTTGAGAAAAAAATTTTTTAAAAAGTAGCTTTACACCAAATTAAAAGCTATGCTGAATGCTGACAACCTGGACTCATACAACTTTGGTGCCGGGCACAATAACAAATGTTTAAATATACTCTAATGTAATCCTCACAACATATCGAACAGCTATCACTCATGTCACCATTGCTCCTTTTACAGATGTGGAACTTGAAGTTCAGAAAAGTTAAGTGGCTTGGTCTAAATTCAGAGCATCAGAGATAGGATTTTAACCTGGGTCTACAGGACTTCCATGAATTCTGCTGTAATCATCTGGAGGTAGAAACAGGCAGATCTGCGAATTCGAGGCTAGCCTGATTTACAGAGCATGTTCCAGGATAGACAAGGCTACACAGAGAAACTACATCTTTAAAAAGATAATAATAATAATAATAATAATAATAATAATAATAATAATAATAATAATAGTAATAGTAATAAGAAGAAGAACAAGAACAAGAACAAGAAGGAGGAGAAGGAGAATGAGAAGAAGAAAAAGAAGAAGAAGAAGAAGAAGAAGAAGAAGAAGAAGAAGAAGAAGAAGAAGAAGAAGAAGAAGAAAAGGAAGAAGAAGAAAAGAATCTGATGCATAAAGGAGACCTGGTAAGCAGACACAGCTTCAGAGTCCTTTCTATACTGTATCTTCACATGTGATTATTACTGACTGAATAAGCGCATCATTGTCTTAGGAAGGTTCATAAACTGCATAAAGAGGAGATGGATGGGGAAGTTCTTTGAAGATGAAGGTGGGTCTTTGAGTGACAGATAGACTAGGTAATGCTAGTCCTAGTAGAAGGCCAGGTGGCATGAACCAAACTCTGGGGTTTTCAAATGGCCTTTGCTTGAATGCCTGTCATCTGCCTGCTAATAATGGCCTGCACCCACACATGAGCTGTCAGAATCTTTTTCTATATCTTTATTCATGGTTCTGAAGGCCACACACGTTCTAGGACTCATTACTTCATCAGTTTATAAACTGATGTGTGCCCTTGCACACATTTAACTTACGCCGTATGAGAGCAATATAGAAATGATTGTGCATAACTCCTCACTCAACAGGCTTATAGTTTAGCCACAGGCACCCTCTACTAAATAGCCACTATTAGATTAACTGACCAACTTCATCAAACACGAAAGCCATCTGAAGAAGAGAATGCCACTTTCCCAGGAGTGTAATAGAACACCAACAAAGAAAGTGTGGTCTCAGAAACTCTGCCAAACTGCACAGTGACATTAATAGGAGGTAGACTTAACAGTGGATAGCATGGTCAACCCCTGCTCCTATGTGTCTGAGAACAGTTTCTGTTTAATAGAATTATTAGGATTTATTAGAGTAAAGCTTACAGATGAAAAGTGCGTGATGCAATGTTCTGTCAAATGAGAGTACTTATGTAATCAACAGAAAGGAAGTAGTTAAAAGGCTGAGGAATGAAATATGGAGGCAAGAGAATGCTTGAGTTTGACATAATGATGATGCACACCGTTGGGACCACATATTTAAGAGTGCCTAAACTATAGCAGGAGGTAGAGGATCAGGTAGGAGAAATGATAGAAAGACCTTCTGCCAAACAAGGACATATAATTTCCTGTTTGTAATCTTCTGTCCTTTTCCGTTGTGCAGCTTTTGTCATATTTTTATAAATAACCTTTTACTTGTTCAAGGCCTTGTTGGAGAAAGTTCAGCTTAATTCGTGGCTCTGTCTGAATATCTTAAGATGGGGTGTTCAAAAGTAAAAAGAAAGAGTTGAATTGCAGTTAAGCCACCATCTGAGGGACAGCAGGCGCTCTCCATGCACTGTGCTAACATGAGACTGCAGCCAGTGTTCTTCTGAAGTACCGGATACAGCCCCAGGGCCACAGTGTTCGTCGAAGCAGCATTCTAATCCTCTAACCCACTGTCTGGGCTGATTTCTCTAGAAGCAGAGACTAAGTTGGAATCGTAAGAGTAAGAATTGGTCTCAGAAACAAGACGGTTGGGGTCAGTACCTGTGGAATGTGGGGACAGGGTACAAGCCTAGGCAAGAAAGAAAACAGATGGTGATGCAGATGCCCAAAGTGCTCAGACAGCCCTTCAGAGGATTCTGAGACAAATACTCCCACACACAAACATGCATTCTATGGCCTTCTCCTCCATCTTTTTCATCATCCCCATGCCCATCCCCATTTCTTTCTCTGACTATCTCTCAGTGCTGGAGACAAGCCTCTTTAGGAAAGATCTGGGCTTCAGTAAGGCATCTATGAAGCCAAGGCAGTCCCTGAGTTGGTTTTTTGCTAATGAATACAATCTTCTCATCCTTCAGATGAGACTGTGTCAGGTCTGTCACACCTGCTATAGAAGATAAGCCTAAGAAAAGGACAACATCTGACCTTGCTTACACTGTATCAACAGCTCCTAGCAATTGCATACCAGTAGGTAGGGTTCAAAATAATTGTCATTGGATTAATTAATTATTCTAAAATTAATTAATATTATCAGTAGGGTATCTTTGATTGAGAGAAGAAGGGAGAGAAGATATTAGGTAGGCAAAGATTAGCAAGAACCACAGCAATCCAGAGAAGATTACAACACAAAGCATCTGCAGAAGTGGTCATAGGGAGAACAGAACTGGGCACCGTGGCACACACCCATGATCCCATCACTTGCAGGGGTGGAGGCAGGAGGATCAGGAGTTCCAGGTCATCTTTTGCTGCATAGCAAGCTGGAGGTCAGCCTAGGTTTCATGAGACCTTGACTTCTTCTCTGACTCTTCTGGAAGCCAAATGTGAAAGTCCCAGTCTGGGTAGGGTCACAGTGCCTTACACACAATGCCTCTGAGTAAGACTCCGTCCTTACATCTCGTAGCCTCTGACTGACTACAGTGGAATTACAGCCCTTCTTGCTGATCTTCCCATGACCTACCGGTAAGGTTTGTCTTCCAATGAAGGTCACCTTCACAGTAATCCAGACCTGCACATGTGGGTGTGAGAAGCCACCACTGAGCTTGCTATCATTGAGGCAGATGCATGAAGCATATTGGGCATGAGATGGTGGAAAGAGGTAAATACTTGGGTGGGTTGGTAAATACGTGTCTCATTAAAAGCTGTTCATAGTGACCATGGCCAAAACACTTTCAGAGTTTATGAGTGATCTCTAGGTGCCTACTTTGGAACTCAAAGGTAATCTCAGATGTTCTCATCCACAGGGATGCTTAGTAGCTAACATCATTTCAACCACGATTGCAATGGAGGCTGAGAATGTCCCGGGTTCAAGCCAGAGCTGACTTCTTATCTACTTTCCAGTTGATAGAAATCACAAGACAGACATAATCACAGATGGAGATTAACAAATTAGTAACTGTCAAGAGGCTCTTCCATATCATCACAAACTACAAATGCCACTCTAACCAACAAGAGCACAACCCAGCGGAGCATCCTGAGCCAGACCCACTCTTAGAGATGTTTTTCCAGACGTTTCTGGAGCACAAACCAGGTATTTCGTACCATCTCAGTGTTAAAGGGGCAAATGTGAAAGACTAGCCGATAATCAGCATTGGTTAGTGTCTGGACCTAGAGCTTCGGTCTCTGTCCACTTTGGCTTTGCACCCCCTTATCGCATGTTTCTTGAGCCTCTATTTAGTGACAAGCAGTTGGTATCATTATTTTTGCTCCTGGAGATTGTCAGAAATATAAGCCAATCTATACAGACCTCTTCTCTAGAGAAGAGAGAGCATCTAAGAACTAAAGATGGAAGCAGTGCTTTCCAAAAAGGAGAGGTCATATTGCGGGGGTAGGGGGTGGGGGGAGGGGTTGGAGGGAATGTTCCCAGAGGCTAAATTAAGGTCCACACACTTACACAAGCACAGAAGTGTATTAGCATAACATAAAAGTATCCTTGCGGGTCCTGAACCCTGGGTAACTCATCCCACGGTAGGTGAAGAGGCAGGCCACACTGCTGCAGACAGCATGGCCTCTACACATCAGTAGGTGCTTTCCTTATGGCAATTTCACAGTGGGCTTTCAGCCTGAAAAAACAAGAGTGACACAAGGCAGTCACATGGGAAATTCCTAGTAGCACATTTTCAACTTCCTCCCAGGTTTACGAGCTTCCGTGGAAAAGTCTGTACTGTTCAGCCTTCTGCTGAGCTGTGCACAAGCAAGCTTTTAAAAGTCTTTCTTGCAGAGCCCCCAGGCACCGAAAGGGTTAATCTTGTCACATCAAGATTCTTCTCCTATGCCAGGCCAACTCAGCATCAATTTGACACAGATTTCTTTGGGGGAATCTGGGTTAATCTTTCTGGGAGGACTGTCCATTTGACAGACAGGAAACAGTTCTGAAGTGAGCTGGCACACCTCCTCCACGACTCTCTCCCCAGCCCAGTCTTTGAATTAAATATTAAAAAGGGCAATTAAATTTGAAAAAAAAAAAAGCAATCTGATGTTTACAGACCCTCATAGGTAATTTATGAATGCTGCATTCCTGGTCCCACTGTGTTTAAGGAATTTAATTTGGAGACAGGCTTCTATGAGACGCAGAATCTGTCCCTGATACTCAGGAGAGAACTGAAAAATGCAAAAAGGCTTGGCTGACATCGGTAGCTGAGGCTCTGATGGGTATCCATCCACCTTGCTGAGGATGTCTTTGATCCTTTTTGTGTATCTGTAGGCAGATACCCTCTGCAGGATGGACTTTGACCTGTGTCTGTCTCTATGCCTGTCTGTTAAATAGACTAAGTGGAAACACACGAGTCTTTAAGGATCAAAAAGAAGCTAGATTTAAATGCCACACAGGATCCCAGACTGGTGTGACAACAACAGTAAAATCTTGCTAAGTCTATAACTGAAAGACAAGAGTGGAAAATTTTGGTGAAAACATAAATTAGCTATGATCCATTCCATTTTATCCTGGCCCATTACCAACAGCAATCTCTCGGTATTAAGCAAAATATCACAATTAGTTAAGTTGTTAATGCTTGGAGATTCCGGGTGAAACCTGCACAGAAGTTCTCTGTACTGTGTGCTTACTACTTTTCCAAAACTTAAAGTTATCCCCCCAACAGAAGCTGCATTATCACCTGGAGTTGTCAAACTAGTTTTTGATCTGAAGATACAAAAAGCAAATATTTGCACCTGGCTAAGCTCTCGTAGTCACCACCCAGTGTAAGGAGAGAAAATTACAATGGCAAGCTTCCCGTTTCTGTATTAATCTTTTTATAAATTTGCCATTTGTTTATCCTAGAAGGATATAAGCTCCTGATCACGGCTACTGTATCCCATCCTGGCATCTCTGTGTCCCTGCAGGGTACCTGGTAATGTGGTATGCACTTTAAGTTTAACTCTGTGAGTGGAAGTGGCTGCCTTACATTCCCTCCCATCCTCTAAGGTGTGTCCCTTTCTAAGTTCAGTGGCCCTGACACCAGGCAATGTGGAATACCGGACAGAACATAGTGCAATGGTTTAAAGAGGTGGTGTATTCTCAGGGCTCAGAGCAAATCTTTCTCCCATCTGCATTGTAGTCCATGCCTCTTTAAACGCCTTTGGGTCTAATGCCAGGGAAATGTTGGAACACAAACAAACAAACAAACAAACAAGATTGAGCCTCAGGAGTTTTCACAAGAAGAGAAAGAACCTGATAAAGATAAACAGATTTGGAATTTCAGGAGAGATTTTCACAGAACAAGGGCTTTGGGCACAGGCATCTGGAGAGTCCCAAGCTAGTGGTGAGGAGAGTGTACCCAGATGACATGCTGACATGCCAATCAACTTTGCCAACTGAAACAGCAAGACCTGCCAAGAGACCCACCTGTTTCTTCCATCAGTTTTTTCTCCCTCTCCTCTGTTTTCTGTGAGTCTTCTCTGTCTCCTACAACTCTTGACATAGACAAGGAAGCATCAGGCATCCCACCAAACTTTATCCCTCCTGTGCTTGCAATAAGAAAATACAAGGTGTTTATATTTGCAATCATTTATGAAAATCTAGCTTTACATATCTCAACAGCCTTGTGTCATCTTTATATCACAAATTAAGCAAAACTTATTATCCTTTCACACACACACACACACACGAGATTCAGTGAAATTCTACAGCATGACTGAAGTCAAAGTGTCAAGGAGCTTCAGGAGCCAGGGTGAATCTCTGCCCTGCACCATTCCAGGACTCTACTCACTGTGATCACCCAACTCCACCATGAAAAGCCTAGGGCTGTATCCTCCTTCAAGAGATCCTAGCTACTCTCTCCTTACCACCACCATGGTTAACTTAGTTCAATAGGGTTGGCTGAATAGGGACATCCTTGCTGACATCATCCATAGTTCACCTGATGGAATCTGTAGTCCTCTTACCCACCTTGTCAGTAATGAACAGAACGGCCACATATCCCAGCATTCAAGTTCAGTGGCTATGAGCAGAGCACCAGGTTCAGTTCCCAGGGCTCACATGATGGCTCACAACCATCTGTGCCTCCAGCTGCAGGGGATCCAATGCCCTCTTCTGACCTCCATGGACAAGAGACACACAAATGGTACTCACATTTATATGCAGGCAAATCCCTCATAAACATAAAATAAAATAAAGATTTGATGTGCACTTAGCCCCTTACCTTCTAAGTACTTGATAGTGAAAGTTGAGTGATATTTTTCTACTTTACATTTTTCTAGGTTTTTATTAAAGCCCATTGTTTCTGTATCCTGAGTTTATTATTCTCTGATTTTAAAAATGCACAGTTTAAATGCTGCTCACCAGAATTTATTGAAGATTATTTATAGCCAGGGGTGTGCTAAATTTTCATAAGTATTATTTGAACATTATAAAGTATTCTTTTCCTATGTAGTCAAATGTTAGAATTCATATATTCAGTCTAATAAACTTTACTATAAAATTCCGTGAAATATAGATTTTTATTTTTATGACCTAAGAAAAATGAAAATGTGTTGCCTCAGTTACTATGTAACTATACTTATAAGTTCCTAGTTTATTTTTAAAAAATATTTGCTTTGTATGATTTGAAACACTATATAAAATACAACAAAGGAATATTATTACCATGTGTTTTCAGATAATAATTCTCACAAACAGTAATCACCTTTTCCATGTTTAGTGTGTTGAGCCCTTCCCTATGCACCTCCCTGATAACTCCTCCTGTCCCTCACCCAATTCCCTCTTAAACTTGTGACATCTTCATTGTTACTTTTAAATACACACACATATAAACACACACTCATACACTCCTGCACATACTCACACATAAGTTCACACACACTCATACACACACATACACACACACTCACATGCACACACAAACACACACAAGTGCACACACATGCACATATACATACATATACACACATATGCACACTCACAAAAACAACACGCTCACACACACACCAACATGTAAACACACTCACACACATAAACATACACTTTCACATACAAGCCATACTATACCTATTTAGTATTGCTGAGCATTTTGGGATTTGTCTGCACGTGCTTGGTATGTATTGTAAATTACTTTTGATTTTCAATTTTCCTAAGTGAATTTTTAGATACAACTAAAAAAACTGTACAAAATTGGATTACCCAATTTTGTTATTGTTTAGCTTAAATGGTCATTTACTTAAGAACTTTAAACCATTTTTCTTTATTGAGGCAACTGATGCTTGTAGTCTTGGTTTTTAAAAATATTCTCATTTCTCCTGGGAAAGCTGAAGAACAAGATTAGAGTTAAACTTATAACTTTAGATACCCTGCATATCAAATATCTACATTATGATTTATAACAGTGGCAAAGATAGGGTTATAAAGTAGCAATGAAAACAATGGTAGGGTTGGTATCACCACAGCACGAGGCACTGTTTTAAAAGGTCTCGGCATTAGGAAGTTGAGAACCACTGCTCTAGAATAAACCACTAATATCATGGCGAAAGCTACCACCTCTCCTGAGAAGGCTGTCTCCAGCACCAGCAGGCTGTTGGTGTGAGCTGCTGGTGTGAGGAGGGATCTCATTCCAAGCATAGTGCAAAATCCTGCACTGGATAGGGTTTCTCATGAACTAAACTAAATGTCAAAAATGTGCGCCCAGGGTCAGTTTAATCTCTGCCATTTCCTCTACACCCGATCTCTGTTGCTGTAACATGAGATCTTTAATTTAACACAAAACAATTTTACATTATCAGTGTGTTTGTTTGCATATTATTTCATAACAGATGGGAACAAGAAATATTTACGATACATGTTATGTTTTGCATTTTTGTCATCTTCCAATTCTTTAATGTTAACGATTTTCAATTCTAGGACTTCTTTTTCCTTCTGAGACAGAATCTTACTATATAATTCAGGTTGACCTGGAATTCTCTCTGTAGCCCATGCTGGCTTCATACTCATGAACTTCTTACCTCTAGCTTCCAAGCTGCTGAAGCTACAGTGTGACCCATCATGCCCAACCAGGTTGGTTCTTTTCTACTAAGTTGCTAATATGAAGATTTTTTTCTTAAAGTAAGATCTTTCAAATGATCCATGTGAGTAACTGAACTTTGAAAAATGTCTGCCTGCTATTGAACAACCATACCCATAAAGCTAAATAAAGAATTTTTACTGACTCACTAGCTGATGTGCATTTGAGGCAGGATCTCTCTGTATTGTCCAAGGTGGTATTGAACTAACTTGTCTGTAAAGCCATCCTGTTCCTCCTGCCTCACAACATGCTGGGACTGCACTTGAATGCCACCACGTTTGGCTTAAAGAAGAAATATTTAAACCCCAGCATTTCACATTTAAAGTTCTATGTCCATGCATGAAGCATTGAAATCCCCTAAGAATTCTAAGATCATCTTAATGTTGATTGCTTTCTAATAATCAGTTTCAATTCTTACTGCTTGATGCAAATCTATTTTAACCTGCATTTTCAAAGCAGTTTTAACAGGAATTTTGTGGGCATTATTTGAGTTTCGTCAGTGTTTAATAATACCAGCGTGGTTAGTCCATCCTATTCATAAAACACAAAGTCTACAGTGCTAGAAAATGGCCCCCTTTCTCTTAAGCAAGCATATCTAGCTTAGTTAAATACAGACATTAACATAGTCAGATGTTTACAAAAGTTTGCAATGACAGACTGACTGATTATCTGATGACTGACTGTCTAATTACCTGACTGACTGTCTGTCTGACTGACTGACTGACTGACTGACTGTCTGACTGACTGACTGACTGACTGACTGTCTGTCTGACTGATTGACTGGATGAAAGCCTGTACTTTTTTTCACTGTTTCTTCTCCTTTTTCTTGATCTGTTTTCCATCTTTTTCAACTCCTCCTTGATCAGCCATCCTTCATTTTATCACTTTTTTTTTTTTTTTTTTTTTTTTTTTTTGGTGAACCAACTAGTTTTATTGGCATCAATTGAAAAAATATGGGTAAAGTCAGGGCTGACTGAAAGACAGCTGCATCACTAAAGCTCTCCACCTACCCACCTCCAGCCTCAGCACGGGTGATATCTCATAAAAACTGGAGTGTGGGCTACAGACTGCAGGAAGATCAACAGTTTATCACTTTTTTTAAAAATGTGTATCTCCTCTGAGCTTCAAGACAACTTTTGAATTTTTTCCTTTTTCTATTAATGAGCCATCAAGAGTCAAGCTATTCAGTGCAGTAGCTACAAGCCACAGGTGAGTACTGACAGCACCTTAATTTAAGTGAAATAAATAAGAGTATAGTAACTCAGGCACAGTTGTCAAGTGATCCATAGTGTCACCAGTGGATAGTAAAGGAAGAATAGCGCACTGTCAAGTGACAACTCATGGCTACAATCAAACCCTCGGCCTTTAAAGATACGTTTACCTTTTTTGTCTTTGATAAAGTAAATAAAACATAATGTTTTCTCTCTTAACTATTTCAAGATATAAAACCAAGCAGCAATTAGTACATCCTCCCCCCGCCCAGTGTTAATTAGTCATCACTACTATCTCGTTTAAACCTAAAGAAACCCCTCCATCCGTTAGATAGTCACTTCCCATGCCTCTAACCCCAACCTCTGACAAGACCAAACTGCTTTCTGTCTCGATTGATCCATGTATTCTGAGTTTTTCATATAAATAAAAACCATCCTTTTGTCTCTGGCTTCTTCCACTGGGGAAGGTCAGTTTTATCTTACAACCTGGATCAACCCTCTTCCTTGTTATGGCTGAGTACTATTCCAATATATATATATATATATATTGCGGGACAGTCTTCTGCTTGGTTAAAGGTCTGGTTGGTAATTCAATTGCAGTCTTAGGATCTTCAATCTTACAATTTCATCCACCTCCAGTCCTATACTAGTCTTACATTGTCCTGCACTTAGCCACACTCTTTAGAAGTGTTCTTCTCCAGAATATTCCTGAAGCTGCACCCTAACTCTGCACTGTTTCGCTCTTCTTATTTTACTGGTTTCTCAGCTTCTGGCTAAGATCAAGTGTAGCAACTTACACGGAGATGGTTTTCCCTTAAGAGTCTAACATGACTCGTCCCATTTTTTCATATACTTGGAGACTTGGAGAATGTTTTCTCTTTCCTCAACCAAAACAAACAAACAAACAAAAAACAAACAAACAACCCAGCCAGATTTGGAATTCAGATACATTTGGATAGAAGTAGTACAGATCCTCGCTGGGCCTTTAGAATTAAGAACCAGTTCCATGGTCTTGTCTTTAACATTGTCAATCCAAAGCTGCAATAGTCCGGGGCGACCAGAAGTGAGGCCTAAAGCGAACAGCTTTGGGATTGCGTCATCAGACCAAACAGTTGCCTTCTCTATTTGGAGACAGAAGAACATCAATCCTGCTTGCCCACCCTCCTTGACAGCCCAGTTACTCAACTGGGAACCAGGCCTGACAGGGGCAATGTTCTCTGCCCAACTCCCTTGCCAAGATTAAGTTTACAGTGCCTGCTATGACCACCCAGGATGACTGGGGTGCCTCAGATGTGCCTCCTCAAACACTTGAGGTCTTGCCATTCAATCAGTCACCCCTGTTGATTGATAATGTTAAACCAATTTATTTTCCATACTCTTCATTGCCCAGCTCTGGGTTTACACGTGGGGCTAAGCTGAGACTTTGGTCCACCCTCCTCTTAACTGTATCTGGCTGGAAATTCTTTGGCAATTCTGACATGAAGATGGCATCTCACTCATTTTCATGTTGGGTATCCAGTTTATCATCTGGCAAGTAACGGAGAGCTGAGCGCTGTGGTAAGACTGTGCATGCTCATAGTGTCATTTGCCCATAAATCCAAATTTAGATTAAATCTTTACAGCTTGAGAGAGCATAATTTTGAGTAAATGATGGGTTATGCTCAGTTGTCTATACGTTTGGAAATTCTGGAGGCCAGAAACATGAAGCCAGACGCTAGACATCGCCAGTGTTCTGGAACACGCTCAGCGCGTTTCCAAGAAATGTTGCCCACAAGAAATCTGAAACCTCTAAACTAATAACAGATGTTGCAGATGTTATGAGGAGCATTGTGTTTCTCTGGTACCCAGGCTCCTAGATGAGTTATGAAAAGGCATCAGTCTTTCATCTGGATGTTTGACATCATGTAGATGAAACAGCCGTCTAAGACAGTAGGCACTAAACAAATAAATGGGTGAAAACTGGCTAGCTGGCTGATTTGATGAAAGACTAGAGTTTTTGCTCCTCATCCAGATGTTTTGGCTTCACGGAGGCACTTCCTGGGTCTGCCAAACTGATGCACAATCCCTGAGTGAAGGGTGATACATGAGCACAGAACATTATACCAGCAAATGAGTACATGACACCATCTTACTGAAAATGAGGTCTTGCCAGCTGCACCCAAGGCATTTGACGGAGCCTCCCGTCCACTTTCAAGCGCTTCTGACAGATGAGGCCCCTCATTTGCATGTGTCTCAGCACGATACATGCAGAAACTGTTTAAGCTATTATTAGTACTGATAATGGAATCATCACCAGGAAAGTATTCATATTTCCCATGTTGTCACTGCAGATTGTTTTCTGTTAAGAAGAAAGCCTATCGGGCATAAATATTTATGGCTGGATGGATGTCAGGTTCTTTAATCAGGAACTGGATTGGTCTTAATTGAATCTTGGGGACAAATTTGGGCTCTGTGCTGATTGTGCGGCTTTTTTTGTGTGTGTGCGAGCAGCGTTTCCCGAGTCTCTCTCCAGGACTCCCAGGGCAGACGCTTCTGTCAGATGAGCAGGTAGGTCACCTCTTAAGGGGTGGTGGGACCTTAGCTATGTAGTGGCATTATTTTGGAGATTGACAGAGCCTTGAATGACCAGCTAAAGCAAACGTTCCATCTTTGGAGCTTGCTTCCCAGAGGCATTTACAAGTAAGGCTTATTTCAAGCAGGTTATAAGTCCACTGTCCCCATGAAAATGGGCTTTGTCCTGATCATTATCACATCTTCATTCTCGTTGCTGCCCACTGTCTGGAATTAGATGACTCCACAGTCTATGTAAAAATTACAGAGACGTGCCTATGTTTGATATTGATAATAAAGAGATTGAATAGACATTATATGACTTCAATTCATTCTCTATCTAAGGGACTCTAGACAAATGGAAAGACTCCCACCAGGAGAGAGAGAGAGAGAGAGAGAGAGAGAGAGAGAGAGAGAGAGAGAGAGAAAACCTTGGGCAAACTGGTCAGTGAGCAGGAGACAGAATCTTTAGAAAAGGAGCAGAGGTAGAGCTGGTGAGAGCTAACCAACCGGTGTCCTGGGAAGGAAGGGCCAATGGCAGTGTGAAACTTCTACAGGGCTCACAGCTTCTGCAGCAGCAGGCAGCCCTGCAGTCGAGAAAGGCTTGTGCGTCTGACTTAGGAACTCAGGGACCATGTGGCAACTTGGCCATTTTCTTCCTTAGAATCTCACTAACCTGGACTGTAAAATAAGCAGAAAAAAAGTCCATTCGAAGAGTTGCGGATGTTTAAATAAACTGGCCATGTACAGTGCTAGGAACACAGACAGTTCTCAGATAACACAGGACTCTTGGCTTTCCTATAATGGCACTGGGCTCCTATGTGGTTTGTGCAACAGTGATGTAAGTGATGGGTATCATTTGGCTCAAGGGGTGCAGATAAGTTTGGGTCCAATGTTCTCCTCTGCATGCTCATATGCCAGGACTAACCAGCTATCAGGTGTGTTGGACCATCTCTATGCGTTAATAAACATCTTAGTCTCGAAAAACCAAAAATAAAAAAATAAACATCTTAGTCAAGACATGATCAAGTGTTTGAGAGTTCTGCCTCCTCATTTGCCAGCACCAATTCCAAAGCCACCTAGTGAAGAGATGAGTCTTAGTTGCTTTTCTTATTGCTGTAATTCTATAAATTCCTAACAAAAAGCAACTTAAAGGAGGAAAAGTTTATTTGGGATCATGGCTCAAGGACATGCAGGCCATCATGGTGGGAATGGTGTGAAGGTAGAGGTATGAAGCAGCTGGTCACGGTGTGCAGTTATGAAGCAGGGAGAGAGAAGGGTTACATGGACTTTCTCCTTCTTCTACAGCCCAGGACACAGGCCATGGCATGGTGCTGCTTGTATTCAGGATAGGTTGCCCTTTCTTGGTTAAATCTTTCTGAGAGAAGCCTCGTAGACACACTCATAGGTACTTGTGTCCCATTCTCCCATCAGGCTGACAATAAAGATTAACTATCAGGTGGGGCTCAGAGAAAGTTTGTGGGTTGAATGGATGCATGGAGGAATAATGAGTGGGTGAGGAGGTGAGTGAGTGAATGACTAAGTCAACAGGTGACCTACGGGGTTGACCATCTTCCTGAGAACGTTCTCCATAAACTTCAAAGTCTTAGCTTTGACAGGTAAGGAAGGAAGCACCCCCAGGCAGCAGTTCTTCTAAGTTTGACATTTTTTTCCTGAGGGGCCTGAGCCTAGGTTGAGATTAGATCCTTTGAAGGCATAAACATTAAATGAAGGATAGTCCATCAAATTAATAGGAGAAAACCAAAATATCCCTTCATATCTATGGAAAATTCCCACTGCCCTAGATAAAGCTCACTGCATGGCAATTAAAAAAATACATAAATAAGTAAAGCCATATCCTGTGACTAGCTCTAACACTAGCCCTGTGTTTTCCTTGCCATTTAGAGTTCTCTCTCTCTCTCTCTCTCTCTCTCTCTCTCTCTCTCTCTCTCTCTCTCTCTCTCTCTCTCTCTCTCTAAATTATTCCAGAAATTTCCTCAGCGACAAATTTTATTGTGCATGCTTTCAAAGAAAAATAAAATAAAGCATAAGACCTCCAAAAGCATATTTCCAGGAATGGTAGCCTTTGGGCTATTGTGGCTCTTCTACCAGCCCATGCCAGGTGGTCTGCACCCTGTGATGTCCCTGCCCCACAGCTGCATTTCTCAGAGCTGGCAGGAAGTGAAGCTCACTGTTGTCTTCTCATTCCCTGGCCCTTTGGTGTTCCCAGATGTTTTAATTACAGAGGAAAGGGAGCGGATGATTCTGGCCATATGTCTCCATTCCACACAAATAAATCTCCTCGCCATCCTGCGTAGCTCCACGGCACTTCAACCATCCCACTGAAAGTGATGCTGTCGGGCCTAATCACCATCTTCAATCCTTCAGTGAGCATGTTAATTCAGGGAGCACCGGCTGGGACTGCCATCCCTGGGAAATACTCAATCTAGGAACAATTAGACTCCCATTGCAAAAAGATGTTGCCCCCCTCCTCTGGGGAGAAGGGTCCTTCTGCAGGCTGCACTGGGAGAAAACGTCAGGAGATGGGTAGGCATGGCTGAGCAAGTCTAGGGCAAGGACCAGGGAAATGGTTTTCAGGTGGGATGTTTGCATTCCTCACACCACCTAGAAACTCAGGCACTAAACCGTTATCTATATAATGTCCAGCTGCAAAAATGCTTTCTCCTCAAGAACCTCCAGAAAGAATTCAAAGGAGTTTTCCCAGATGTATATCTGTAGCACACACACACACACACACACACACACAGAGAGAGAGAGAGAGAGAGAGAGAGAGAGAGAGAGAGAGAGAGAGTTACATGGAGCTTTTCTGGGTAAATAGCAAAAGCTGGCAGATATATTTAGTGTTCTGATTCAGTTTCGCTAAATGCTAAATTTGCTTTTAATATGAACACCACCACACATAGATTAAGAACAAACCCACAAATATTATATATGCTTTTTGGTTACCAATATAGTTCCTTGTTTTCTGCAATGCTATGGAACTCAAGAGTAAGCACAGAGTCTTCTGAAGTGCAATAAATACAGTAGTGAAGTCCATGCTTCTGTAGGCCACATCTTGAGGTTTTACACATTTTTAAACCCCATACAACCAACACCAGAGAACCAGCTATCGATATCACCCCGAGCCTTTATCCTGTCATCAGCCTCCCCAAAGCCAACAGGCAATTTAATCTCTGTGAATTAGTTGTGTATCCTTTTGAATTACATGCCTACAGAGTCATGTGCTTTCTTGTGTTCTCTCTCTGATGTGAGCATTAAGTCCAGATATCAGCCGAGTAGTGGTGGATAGCAATCAATGTCTCTTCCCATCCCACTGGAATTGAATATGAACATACGTAATAGAGTGTTAAGAACATATTAAAGTCTACATTAAAACATAACTATTTCTCAGAATACAAAATAGTGAAGGCCATGGGGGCACCACAGGAGGAAATCTGAGATCCTTTAAAGCAGATTTCATTGCACAAAGATTTTTTTAAAAAATCATTAGTATCAACAATTAAAACAATCTAGATGCTAAAGGGGGATGACCTATTAAATGCGAGGTCACTATCCTGTGTAGTTTTGTGGATGTTATATAAAGATGGGTGGGTGACAGAGTATCTGAGTACAGGTAAAGTGGTGAAGGTAAGAAACAAGAGGGAGTTATGGCAAGGACCAAGTACGTCGTCCATTTTGGCTTCATATACAGGGATCTTAGTAATGGCCCCCAGATGTGTACGTGGCCCCTGTGCCTGTATCCAGGGTGAGCAGAACTTGAACCAAGACTTCATCCACTACACGATCCCACAGGTCTTACCTATAACAGGCAGAGGACACAGATCTCCTTTCAATCTCTGACATCACCGTCAACACAAATCATGTGTTCAAACACCTTTGAAATGCCTACACATTCCTCCTTCCACAGTATAGAGGTACCCAGACAAGTGCTCAGAAATCCCCTTGAGAGCACTGGACACCTCCTCCCCACTGGCACTTGCCATAGGGGACTTACAGCTGAAGACCTGGATTCACTCTATAAGTTTCTTGCCTGAATCAAGCTCACTTCACTAAAGAAAATGTAACACTCCACTGAGGTGGCTGCCCACTCTTTTTTCAACTATCTTGATATCTTTTGCTACAGACTATATTATAATTGTTGACTGTCTATCTTTCTTGTCTTTGAGGTGTTGGCAGTCTAGTTACATCCCATAATTCAACAAAGATAATATTTCTCTGAGCTTGTGGTCACCTGTGGTGATACTACACGCCTTTGACTCTTCTCCGTGGTGCTGATGTTCCTCTCACCAGCACACTTACTTTGATAAATGGATCCTCCCATACAATTAACCAATGGGCTTGCCAAACTTACTTACTACAGTCACTCTAGCACAACAACTTCCTTCTGGTTCATGATCTTCCCTTCTCCAGTACTTTCCTTGACAGTTTCAGCACTCCGGTGCACTCACCATGACTTCCCTTATTTCTCAAAAGGTTATCACAGAAATATATTAGTGTTTTCTTCTGGAATCCTAAAGAAGATGTCTTATGGGAGTGTCCTCCCATCTCAAGAATAACTTCTATATCCAACCTCAACCTCAAGTTCCCCTCACTTAACCTCAACCGCAAATTCCCCTCACTCAATCTCAACCTCAAGTTCCCCTCCCCCCACACTCAACATGCTTAGGGTTCATCCCATGAATATCTTCAGACATTTTCATGGTACACATTAGCCAGGTCTTGTAGCCTGTCATTTCCTCCTATGGTGGCCTCAGAACACTCCTGTCTAGTTTGTTGCAATTAGAGTGTAACTGTTTGTCTGAGGACAAGAGGGAAACATGGAGAGAGATCCTGCAGATGGTGTGTGTTGTCCTGTGAGGCACAGAGAACTCTCAGTTCACCTCTGGCATAGAGAAGCAGTGGACTGTGACATGGAGGGAAGAGCCACTTCTGTGGGCCTTCATGTTTCTGAAGAGCCTCCAGTTGCCATAATTTCAAACATACCCATCAAGCTGTTCTTATTCCAAGCTCCAGGATCCAGTTCAGTCTAGCAGAAACCCTGAGACAAAGAAAACTGCAACTTCTACAACAATGCTTTATGTTGTAATTTAGCCTTTCTAAGAAATGAAAGAGAGAAATTGGATAAATTGGTAGAATGGAGAGAGAAGTGTCTTCTACAGAATGCCTGGCTAAGGGGTCATGGGAAAATAATAGACTGACCACTGTGTGCTAAGAAAGCAGCATCTGAAGGAAAAGTGTTCCGGGCACAGAAAAATGCAACTGGAAGCACCTGTAGCAGATGAGAAAATTTTTTTCTGTTCTTTCCTTAATCATTAATTTATTTATTTATTTATTTATTTATTTATTTATTTATTTATTTATTCACTTTACATCTTGGTCATAATTACCTCCCTCTTCTCCTCCCAGTCTCACATCCCCTCCCTTGTCCTTCCTCCTCCTTCCCCTATTCCTAAAAAAAAAAAAAAAAAAAAAAAGGGGGGAACCCCATTTCTCATCCACCCCAGCTCATCAAGTCAGGACTGAGCATGTCCTCTTCTCCTGTGGCCTGGCAAGGCAGTCCTGCCAGGGGGAAGTGGTCAAAAATCAGGCACCAAAGTCCAAGACAGACAGTCCCCATTCTCCTTACTAGGGGACCAACATGAAGCCTGAGCTACCCATCTGCTACATCTTTGTAGGGGACCTACACACACACAATGAAATTTTGTTC
The DNA here is from genome assembly GCF_903995435.1 of Acomys russatus. NCBI lineage: Eukaryota > Metazoa > Chordata > Mammalia > Rodentia > Muridae > Acomys > Acomys russatus. Next base: position 8,803,754 of record NC_067140.1, on the reverse strand, counting down.
ATCCATAAAGAAAATAAAATTACATCATGTTAAGAAAAATCAACAAAATGGATATTATCGTATTAAGAAAAATGAGCCAAAATCAGAAAGAAGGGAACTATGTTCTCATATATAGAATCTAAATTTTAAAATATATAAGACATAAAAGTGTAAGGGAGACTATTTTGGAAAGGGATTAGGACCAATGGGAAGGGGGAGAGAAGAAGGAGGGGGAAATGATGGAGTGAAGATTTTTTTGCCCCTGTTTCCTACTTTGATGCAGGTGCACTGGGATGCAGATGCTTGGGCAGCATCTAGCGTTTAAGTGGGTTTTGAGGAGCTGAACTCACTTCATCAGGCTTGTGCAACAAGCACTTCTAATAACTGAGCCAGCCCCTCAGCCCCTATAAGCTCTTTTTAAGAAGAACTGGTTCACTTGACTGGGGAAGGCTTTCTTTATTTGTCAGGATTCTCTAGAGCAACAAAACTGTTTAGAACGAATATTCATCACAGAGAGGTTTAATTAGATTGGCTTACTTCACTAAAATTGAGTGATCCAACAGTGCCCATTCATGTGCTGGGAGAGATTGAAAATCTGGTAGCTTCTCCGTCTATGAATCTGGATATGCTTCAGCAATAGCAAACAAGTGAGTGATGAAAACTTGGAGGCTCCTCGAAGAGCTGTGGGCTTTTGGTCCATGATAGAAAGCTAAAGAAGTTGGATTCTGACATCAACAAAGGATGCCCTCATCAACTACAGCAGCCACTGAGTGTATGCTCTTAACAGCAGGAGTAGAAGAGAAGCAGGCAAAAAGGAACACTTTTCCCTCATATGTTCTTCTATCTGGGTCACATTGGAATGTGCCACCCACTCTAGGGGAGGATCTTCCAAGAAATCCCCTTAAAGGCCTTCATGGAGATGTGTCTCTTAATTGATCCCAGGTCCAAGCAAGTTGACAGTCCAGATTAACCATCAAAGCCACCAAAATCAAAGGGAAAAGATTCCACACCAATAACTGAGAACCAGGGCCATGTAAGATTTCTACCTATCACATAACTAAATCCAGTGACAACTGCAAAGCTTTGAGGTCAAAGACCTCTATCAAGTGAGCAGAGAACACCAAGGGTATTTGCAAGAATTCTTCAGAAGCATCTAAGGCCAGCTTTTGCTAGATGTCTCTGCATACCCTCAGAGGTTCCCTCCCAGGTGTGATTTTTTTTAGTAGAAATGCCTCCCATTGTCTCAGAACTTTGAACACTTGGTTCCAAGTTGGTGGCACTGCCTAAGGAAGTTTAGGAAGGATGGCCTTTATGGAGAAAGCCTAAAAACCCTTGCTGCTCCCAGTTTGCTTTCTCCTTCGTGGTTCAAGATGTGAACTCTCAGGTCTCTATCCCTGCCACCAATCATGATGCTTGTTGCCCTGCCTCCACCCCACCATCATAGACTCATGCCATAGTCCTGCCAAAACTCTCTGTTTCTTAACTTCTTTGGTCATGGTGTTTTTATAACAGAAACATGAAAGTAACTAATAGAGTCCCCAAAGACAAAGGAGATCTACTCAAATACATTATTTCATCCCAATAAAGACCCAGCTCTATATCTCACATCCTTGGGTCAATATGCCAGATTAATGCATTCTTTATTCTTAAGAAATAACTGGCTTCTCTTTGGTGAGAAATACAGAATCTAGCTAAGTAGATCCATCCAGAAATGTAGGTGGCAACTAGTGGGCCAGGAAGCAACACACTCTAGAGTTCTAGCTGCTGTCCTAGACTTGCCTCTGAAAGTACTCTAAGCCTTTTCTGGAAAGATAAAGGCATAGGGCAAGATTCTAAGCCTCTTCTTTCTGGGACAGCTTTTCACTTGGTATCGAATGCACGGTCTTGTGTGATATTCTGAATACATTAAAGGAATGTATGGGACCAAGAGCCTGGAATTCAACGGCTCATAACTGCAATTAACCACCATTAATTAATGGCTGCAAGATAAATGAGCCATGCGATCCGTTTATTTCTGGGTTGTAAGTATTTAAATTCACAGTAGGATGCAAGCCCATTTTTCACCACTGTGAATTTAAAACAAGTTTGAGTCAGGGCTGCGTGCGGCAAGAGGCTGACAACAACTCCTTTTCTGCATGGTTCATATTTCAGGGCCTATGAGTTGGCAAGAGGCAGACAGACACAAAGAAGCCTCTCACATCACAGAAGGGTGGTATGTAATATAATCAGAGCACATTCCTTATTAAAATAAGAAATTGTATGTGATGAGACTGATTCTACCCCCACGTGCTGTGCTCGGGCTCACCTGGGGAGGGACTGACACTGGCATCTGCCATGTCCCTGGAGGGATCCTACCAGTCTTACTAAACACTCAAGGATATTGATGTGCCAAGAGATTAAGAAAGCACTCACGCAAAACACATTTTTTTTTGCTTTGAATTTTATTGAACTCTTAAAATCTATTTAGATACCAGGCCTTATGACAGTTAGAATTGTAAAAATACAGCTTTCCACTTAGTATTGCTAAGCAAATACAGGCCTTAAAATGATGGGCAAAGTTACCCAAAGGTAGCTTCAAAGAACTCCAATTTGACTTTCAGAAGATCATCCTTATACAGCAGAACATTTTAACATTGTATTTAACCATACTCCATTAAGATTTTAAATATGATGTTAAAAATATTTTAAAAGGTGAGTAGATCGATGGATAGGAAACTGATCATAGAAATGTTCTAATTGACCATATGGTGCAACATTCATTTACTTATTTTTTATTTTTTTGGTTTTTCGAGACAGGGTTTCTCTATGTAGCCTTGACTGTCCTGGACTCGCTTTGTAGACCAGGCTGGCCTCGAACTCACAGTGATCTGCCTGCCTCTGCCTCCCGAGGGCTGGGGTTAAAGACGTGCACCACCAATGCCCGGCTACAAAACACATTTTGTTTCTTCATTCTGAGACGTCTTCCAGGAAGTTCCCAGGCTGAACTGTCAACATTCTGGCCCTCAGTTTGGTTTCACATATTCTTTGAGTTATGTCCTTACTTAACAAAACTTGCCAAAGAGCAACTACACTCTTTTCTTCTTTCTAAGTCACCCAACCTGAGATGCCGTATTGTCATCTGGGAAACTCACACTCCATCAAGCTACAATATACACGTATGCATGCGTACATACACTCATACAGAGAGATAAACACACACTAAAACGAATAAATAACAATAATTTTAAAAGAAATAGATTTTTTTTCTAACTTTATCTTCCAATGAGACATCCCTCCATCAAATAGCATTGTTTGGACAGCATCTCATTAAATAGTCATTTCGTATTGTTAATAGACAATAACAAATCATCATTAAATAAACAAAATAGTCTCAATGTTGACATTTTAAGGCTGAAGTCAACGGCATAAAGAGTCTAGAGCTGTGATTTTTTTTTCCAATTGTCTAAGCTAGAGAAGCATGTGTGCAGATGAAGAATGAGAAAGGAACAGGTTTGATGGAAAGGAGATGAGATGGGGCGCAAACAGGGTGAGCAGCGGTGGTAAACCAAACACAGCTTCCTGACGTTTCAGCCACTTACGATTCGATTCGCAAAGAGCTGGGTCTCTGAGGTCACAGGTCAGCAGAGAATTAGACACTCCCCCTCACCTCAGGGGATGTGAATGGATTCAGGCTTCTCCCCCGGACCTGAAGGAACAACTTGCAGACAAGCAAATCGGCTGGTGGAGGCAGGCCTGGAATTGTCACCTGTTCCTGCCTGACCCTTCACACACCCTGGATGCTAGCTCTGAGCTCCCTGCATGGGCCCACCCCTTGCAGTTCTCCAAACCTTCCCACTAGACATGGCCTCTGCTTTTTTTGTGTGTGTGATCCACCCCATGCGTTGCAGAAGGTGCCCTCAGGTGGGTGCTGTGCACCCTGTGCTCTGTAAAACTTCAGCCTGAACTCTCATATCCAGCCCTCTATCGAGCTCCATCCTCGTGCCCTCCCCTGATTTGGAGGGAGGGCTATCTGCAAGCTTGCCTTGTCTTTGAATGGGACCTCTCTGCCATGGGATAGAGTTTATCTGCTATCTGGCTGTGTGTTTATACATCTGACCTCAAATGTTTCCTTTTGCACTTTGGTTTTCTTTCTAATTTCACTTGTGTTATCGGTAACACCTCTAAATGCAGGCAGTAATCCAAATAATTTAGCGAATATGAAAATGTAAAAAAAAAAAAAAAAACTCTGATCCAGCAGGTATACATTTCTGGCTGCATTATAAACTTGGACTCAGAAATATGTTTAGATCATCTTGCTGAGTGTGAGAATTTTACTCAAAGAATGGTATCATTTGAGAATGAAACCAAAGGTATAAAAGTGTAGCATCTGAAGACGTTGCCGCATTAGTTATGAGCACACTAGTTAAAAAAAAATTGTAAGTAGCGTAAGTGGCCAGTAGTAAGGGTATGGTTAGGTAAATAAAATGACATCAACTTGATAGAATAGTATGCAGCCAATAAAATGCTAATGAGGAACAGAATGGAGAAACTCAACATTTGTTTGCTAAGCAAGTAGAGCATCGTGCAGAAAACTGCGGGCACTGTGAATAAAACTGTAAAAACTGCCTCGACATGTGTACAAGGTCTGGGGTACATATGAAAAAATAGAAACAGCTTTACTTGGAGGGTTTGTTATTGTTGCTATAATGTTGTTGCCTGGCAAACAAATAACTTTAAAAAGTTCAAAGCACTCAAGCCACAGGGGGGGGGGCAAAGGGGGGGACTTTGCAGAGGAAAGCAAGACTTATTCTGAGTACCTCTGGTGTGTTTTTGTTTCCAGGGGAAAATGTAACATTTGGAAGAATGGATTATGCCTCCAGTGATGACTGAAACATCTAAAGAAGAACCCCAGGGTTCACTGCTGCACTACAACGCCCCTGGTGCCACGCTGTGTGGGATTCCCCTGAGAAACTTTACCAGAGCGAGCTCGGCTGATGAGAGGAAGGAGTCTGGATGTGGCAATCTCCCTGGAAACCTCTTCTGAAACAGGGCCTGACACCTCCAGCCACGGGAGATTCTGGGTTTACCTGGAAAGACCTTCCCAAATAACCCACCCCTTTCCCTGTCCCCATCACCAGCTGCAGACACAGGGTGTTGCCTCAGTGCCCTCACTCTCTGCAAAGATAGATCAAGGGAACCTCCCGTCTCATCTCTGGACCTAAGTGTTACTGTTTTATTGCTGACAACATCGAAGGCACACAGCTTGGCATGAGATTGCAAAAGTAGGGAAGGGCACAGATTAAGATTCAAACACAGGTCCGTTTGCCTCAGAACCCCGACTTCCTTCTATTACAGCTCAGATTCATAGAGTCAGACGATAAGCCCACAGTATAGGGCCACAGGGCTCAGCAGTTGATTAAGGTGTCATTCAGTGTTACATGTGGTTTTCCTAGTTGGGCTGTGAAGCCACATTATACACCCGATGTCTATGGATGCACAGCATGAAAGCTAGAGCTTGTTTCACTTACGTGCATAGACACACAGAGGACAGCCTGGCTCTAAACCACCCTTGTTATCTTCACCACAGAAAGAGTCCCCTGATCTGGCATGGAGTGTGTTGATAAGCCCTGTCTGTTTTGAATCTTAGGGTTCACACCCAAGGCCGGAGCAGCCACCTACCTCTCTCACAGCTGGCCAAAGCTTGAGACTATATAACCTAAAATATTCAAATATTCTGGAAGGGATTAAAAAGGCCATCTGCAAGTATTGTTTCATTTGTCTCATTAAGTATCCATTTCCAAACCCATGGAAGATGTCCAGACTTCCTCTTCAATGCAAGAACTGGCCTGCTGGACGGAAGAGAAGTCTACACAGCTTAGCAGCAATAAAACAAACATAAAATAAAATGCAAACAACCTGATCTTGAAATTGAGTGAGATAAAGTATCAAATAGACACAAAAGTACATAACAGATATGTGAAAGGGTACCCAACATCAGTAATTACCAGGGAAACACAGATGTAGTATCACACACACACACAAACACACACAACACACACAAAAACCCACACACAAAAACCCACACACACACACCACACACAACACCCACACACACACCCCACACACAAACACACACCACACATAAACACCTACACACACACCACACACACACCACACACACAAACACACACCACACACCACACCCCCCACACAAACACATCCCACATACACACACCACACACAACACACACACACACACACACACACAAGGATGGTGTTGTGAGGAAGATGCAAAACAGCAGCTACCGGTGAGGAGAAAGAGACCCTTTACACTGCTGGAGAAATGTAAGTAGAGTAGTCACTGTGGAAAACAATACAGAGGTTCCTCCAGAGATTTAAAGTTAGAACTGGATGGGCTGAGCTGGCTTAGCGGGCAAAGGTGCTTACCGTCAAGCCTACATCCTGAATTCCACCCTGGGACCCACACGGTGGAAGGAGAGATGCAACTCTAACTCCAGCAACTACATGTTGCCTGTGGAGAAGTGGGCTGATGGGAGCCTAAGGAACAGATTCATGATTACACTGACGACATCATGCACAGCAGGGCGAACACCAAAAAGAGAAACCAGGGGTGCTAGAATATGTCCCTAACAAAAGCCATTAGGCAACTCAGAATCCAGTGTGACAGTGTTGAAAGTCATTTGAGACACAGGGTACCACCCTTGGAAGGGATTAATAACTGACTCCCAGGAGCAGGTGAGGCCTCAGAGAATTTATCACCCACCAAACGAGCAAGCTGTTACAAAGCGATGCTGCCTGTGTGTGCTTGGTCCTCCGTGCACACGCTCTCTCCCCCTTCTATTTCTTCACCAAAATGAGATGCAGCTCACAGCAGGCCCTTACCGAATCCCACGCCATAAATGAACTTTTCTAGCTACCAGAACCATACACCAAATAACCCTGTTTTCTTTATACACTGCCCTGCATCGAGCAGTTTGTCGTATGTAACACACAAAATAGTCTCAGAGAGTGACTATAAGGACACATTTACCAACTGATGGCACCATGTGGCAAATGGTCCTTGTGTGGGTGATATTATTTGCTCACCACTCCTGAGTTCTTATATTAAATAATAATAATAAAAAAAAAGACAAGTGTGCTGAACCAGGAAGAGCCACATAATAGTAATCTCCAGGCGTCTGAGAAACGCCTACTCACCCATTCCCTGTTTTACCATCATTAAGTCTGCTGCATGGAGAGAAACGGTGGTAAGGAAGCTGCAATTCGAAATCAAGTTGTTTCCTCTTTCCCCCTTAGCCAATGGCTCATTTTCTTGTTTGTTCTGTACATCTGCCTGTTCCCTACCTCTCCTCTGTGGCTCTTCACATTATTTCTTCAGACAGTCTCTTAGGGCAAGCACGAGAACTCAATAGACCAGGGTGATGCTGCCAGTACAAAGCTGACCACACAAAGCAGGCATGGTCTTGGAATCCGGAGTGGTTTTAGAATTCAAAGACGTTCATACATCGTATTTCGAATACAAGGCTAAGCCTTGGTACCTATCCCCTGAAGCATATGCAGACAAATCGAGCACATCACCTGGTTTAAATAATCTTCCCAATGGATAAGGGCTTAAGTACAGTGAGGTAGACAGGAGTTGTTCCCAGTGGGGAACAAAGAATAGAAGGGACAGAAGGAGGCCTAGTGCTACACGGCACTGAGCGTTCAGACTAAGTCCCAAAGCCGGTCCCATGTGGGGCCCTGGATCATAAGACACACACACACACACACACACACACACACACACACACACAATGTCACCCTATCCAGAGAGGTGAGCCTTCATACTTTCACACATCCTCTTATTCATTAAGAGGCGGCCTGGGGGATGTTACTTCCAAATTGTTCATACTCACTTAGGCCATGTGGAGCTCCACCAATACAGGTGATCCTCTGTGAAACAGTGTGTGTCAGGGACGGGGGAGGATACTGGGTGTATGGAAGGAAGAATCATAGAAAGGAAATGCAGAGGGCGACGTGACCTGTATAGAGCATGACCTCAAAGCCCATAGGGATGACCAACAAAGCACCAAGAGGGCTAGGATAGCGAGGTTTGTATTTTGTCTCAGTTATTCCTACACATTAAATAGTGCACCCAGGGTCGAGACACTGCATCCTCACGGAATACATCCCCCTAGGCAGTGTGTCTATTCTCCCCCCAAGAGACCTTCCTGCTTAGACTGACGACCTATCTGACACAGCTCACCCTGTTCCCTGGATACACTCGTTTGCAACTTCTCTTCCCTGGTCTTGTCCAGTGAAGAAGCAATGAGAAACCAGCTGGCATCCCCCCACACTGCAGACATATTCAAGCAAGATCTCTGAGACACCAGGCTCCTGGAAGAACTGTGTTGTCCACTCATGGCTATTCTTACCCAGGGCTGTAAAAAAAAAAAGTCCTTATTTGAATATCAATCACTCTTTCATTGGTTCCCTTGACAGATGGATGCTTGTGACATTCAGGACAGCAGTGCTTCAACTTCGAGTGAAGCAACTGTATCTATCACAGGACCACAACACTGAGGAAGCCTGCCAGTGCAAAGAGAACACTCCCTCATTAGACAGTCCTGGAAGAGCTTTGCCAGGCCTCCTCCCATTGAAACAGAACACCCACAAGGGGCAGTGTCTGGAGGACATAGTTAAAAGTGTTTCTACAGAAGGCATCAGACCATAGCCCACACCACCAGCTGCTGTCAGTGAAGTCTACTGAAACGCACTCGACGTGTGTTTGTTTATATATTGTATAAGCATCCACACTACAATGGTAAAAGTGAATGGAAACCTACTGACCTGAGAAGAGGAAACCACTTGACATCTGCTTTAAAAACTGACTCTGACATGAACTCTGCTGCCCCATATTTGATGACCTCTCCTTGTTGGGGAGGCCTGGTGACACTCAAAGAAAGAATAAACAGGCTACCAAGATGAGACTTGATAGCCTATGACCATATAGTGGGGGAGGAGGTCCCCCTCAGACTTAGACCTAAGGGGAGGGGAATAGGGTGAAAGCAGGAGGGAGGGAGGAACGGGAGGATACAAGTGATGGGATAATGATTGGGTTGTAATCTGAATAAATTAAATAAATAAATAAAAAAGGCCTGGAGCCACTGCTGCAGTGGGCTTGACAGCCCTCATGGACAAATCCAAAGGAAGTTTATAGCCTGTGAAGACTGCTTCTCAACGTGTATTTTACTAAGTTTTCACAAGAGTGAACCAGACCCTTGAGAAGAGATGAACATAGCAAGTCAGAGTCTCACCTCTCCTGCTTCACAGCATATGAGATGTTCTGCCATCTGAGCAGGGGAGGTGTAGTAAGACTATTCACATTCCTGCAGATGGACACATAATCTAGAACATCCCTTGACTGATGTGGAGTCTGTGATCTGTAAAACGTCAGCAGCTGGACAAGGTCAGAAGCTAAGTTGGGGCAGGGACTGGTAATCTCCACAAACTGGTCTGGAGAGCAGCAAGATGAAGGATACAGGGAGAGGTGGGAGACAAAAGGAAGGAAGGGGACCTGGGGGCAAAGAGAGGAGGCAGTCAAATTGGAGAATGGAGATAAAGCCTTGCATGTTCATCTGCCTTGCTGGGTACCCTTTCATCACTTTGGTTCACGGAGCTTGGGCAGGAGTGCGCCTAGTCAAGAAAACAAGCATGGCGCCCATTCAGGGAGGCAAGAGTGGTACCCAGGCAGGGAGGCAGGAGTAGAACACAGTCAGGGAGGCAGGAGTGGTACCCAGGCAGGGAGGCAGGACAGTGCAACACAGTCTATACTGATGAAAGTCTTCTAATTGTGCTCCTCACCGTGCTTAGTACCAGGATGCATGATTTTCTGCAGCACTTCTGAGAACACCTCCTGGTCCTCTCAGTGCCTCAGAACTCGCTTACTGCAGCTGCTAGCTCACTCAGCACCCTCCTCTATCCCAGATAAATGCCTGCCTAGGTTCTATCCTTATCCCTTGCCTTTATTCCTGAAAAGGAGAAAACGAAAAAGAATCCTGCCCTTCCTGATGGGAGGCTCCTTAGAGATTAGAGGATGTGGGAAGACCCGCCTGTGATGTCAGAGAGCTCTAAGAGGGCCAGGGGAAATTTGATCTGAGTCTCTCTCTGTCTCTGTCTGTCTGTCTGTCTGTCTGTCTCTCTCTCTCTCTCTCTCTCTCTCTCTCTCTCTCTCTCTCTCTCTCTCTCTCAGCACAACAGGGTCAATATCTACACCCCAGGGCTTTGCTTCCTCATGGAAGGACCCATCCAACCAGAGTGGCTGATGGCTAGAACCTGGAAATGGATTGTGGGGTGTAAACTTGACTATTCTTTCCTGGTTGCATGATCCTGAGCTCTTTTACTTAATCTTTTGGGGTTTCCATTCTTCACCCCTAAAACAAGAATGCAAACACTTCTGACTTTGAAAGATTTGCTGCAAGATTAAATGAGTTTATTCTCACAACCCATTTGGATCCACACCAAGAACAGAATGACCTCTCTATAGATGTTTATTAAATAAAACCTAATCTTTGCAGGTCAATAGATCTACATCCAAGGTCAGATGTGTCGGAACAGACAACTTTTCTTAAAAGTCTAAAATAAATGAAAGAAGCAATAAAATACCCTAAATCTTTTTGTATCTTCAAAGAAACAATAACAGTGCAAAGGAAAAGTGCAACGCTAAAGGAGTCAAGCTTAATAGGCCAGAATCATATCATTTCAGAACTTACAAAGTAACCAGCCTGGCCTGAAGCTCAGAAGTGGTTTTAAAATTAAAGGTTGTCCATATATACTGGGTCCTGTGTTCCTGACACATGGCTAAGCACTGTGTACTAGCACTGAGTATGGATCCTCTGAGCATATCTGCTTATCCAAGTTAGGGATCCCTAAGTCAGCGTCTGAGGCTGAGCAATACTTGGGGACAGGAAGGGGGTGACATTAACTGTGAAGGAACAGTATGAGCTGCTATTGTCATTGCTCTCTCTCGGTATTGCTGAGCTGTGTGACATTTGACACTGACCTCACCACAAGCATCTTGTTCATAAGCCCTTCTGATCTATCAGCCCCCCCCCCCATCCTCATCACATCTTTTACCACTTTTGCCACCTCTGGGTATAGCTTTACCATCCTAGACTCCAGACACCATGGCCCATTCTGGCTGCAGGGACTTTGCATGCACCACCCTCAGCTGGGAGCTCGTCCTTGTCCTGAATGGCAAGGAATGGTTTTGCTGTCACCGCCGTCATAGACAATCTCCTCCTCCTCTTCACCAGAGGCTGTGCTTCCCTAACTCTGCATTATAAGGAAATATGCATGTGTGATCTGTGCACATGTGGGTATGTTGTGTCCATATGCACACAGAGGCCAAAATAGAACTTTGCATGTCCTCTGTCTTATTCCTCTGAGGCACAATCTGACCTTGAAACTGAACTGCAATCATTCTCCTATCTCTGTTTCCCCCACAGCCCTGGGCTTACAGGCCTTTGCAAGACCACACCCAGGCTTGATACATAATTGCTGGGCTCTGAATCGGGTACTTATGATGGTGAGGCGAGCTCTCTTGCCCTCTGAGCGCTATACACTGCTATTCTTTGAAGGCCTTTGCTTCTTCCTTTATATAAGTTACTGAGTTTTGCAGCTGAAATTTTTCTTAACTAACTGGTTTTTGAATGTTGCTTTCATCTCTCTTGGTCAATTAAAACGTGCCTTCTGTGAGGGACGGCACTTGTCTGCTTTATTTTCAGCTCCATCCTGAGTACTTTGTCTGTGGTCTGATGTATGATAGGAACTCAATAAACTACTCACCGAGTGGGTGGAGGAATAGAGGGAGGGAGGGAGGGAGGGAGGGAGGGAGGGAGGGAGGGAGGGAGGGAGGGAGAGATGGATAATGTTAACTCAGACAGAATCATAACGTAGTTCTGAGTTTAGTCCTAGTTTGTGTGCTTCATCTATGACCTTGTAGAACTGCTTTTCATGCCATTGTTTACCACGTGCAACAAATAATTAGAATAGATCTTCACACCTATGTAGACGTACTACTACTGGTCAGTTGTTATAACTGCTCATAATAGAGTTTACAATTCTAGTATTGTGCCTCCATGTCCTCTTGTAGCAAATAGAGGGGAAAAAACCCTCAGAATTTGCCTGTCTGTGAACTCTTCCTAAATGAACGATGCCAATAATTCATATTGACAAGGGCATAAATGTAGCTGTTGTTTTGTCTGTGAGAAGAGATCTAAGACCTCAGCCTCAAGGTCTCAGGCTGCTGGAGAGGGAGTGTTTGAATGCCAGAAGGGCAGGTGGAAGATCCGTCTCCCTGTGCATTACAGCAGAAAAGCATCCTTAACACCACAAGGGCAGGGGACCAGCCCACGCGACATATGGACCTGCAGTGGAGCATATGGGTCTGGTCCTAGACAAGCCCCCCCCCCCCATCTGCTCCCTGAACTAGGCCTTCCTCACCTACTCCCAGCCTCCCCACACTTTGGGCTGGTTCATAAATCTGCGGCTTCCAGCATCCCCATGCACCGGCTGAGCCATGTGTGATTAATGTACCATTTGCCTACAGCCTGGGGCGAACCACAGGTACAGGTGGAGAAGAAAGAAAATGACTTAATTGGAGTGGAATGGGAGAGGTGGAGGCAAGAGGAGGTCATTCCTCATCGCCACTGAGCCAGCACTATCTTTAGAAACCTTGGCTTCTTAAGAGTAAGCTTTCTAGGAAATCTTTTTCTACAGATTACCCAGAAACCCCACTGTGGCTGAGGCTATGGCATGGCCCTTACCTGCAAAGGATCAGAAAGCTGACTGGCCTGACCCACCCCACACAATCTTCTACTGCCTGTTCCTCTGAGCTGAAACAGACATGGAGATCTTAGAAGGGACCAAGAGGCGAGGTTCCCTGAAAACAGAAAGGCTAGATGTGCCAGCCAGTGAATCTACTCAGCTGTGTTTCAGGCCAATATTTTCCAACTGTGCTCAACGGAGGGCAAAAGGTTTTATGCAGTTGTCACAGGAAGAGGCATCTCCAGGGCTCCGTGGCGAGCTCCAGAAGAACAATTCTGCTTTTACTTCGTGGCACGTTATAAGCTCTTTCTAATCTGATTTAGTTTTGATTTTGTTAAGTGTTTTATGATGGAAAAGAAAAAAGCCAAAACTCATGCAAAGGAAAAATACTGTGATACAAGAAAATGCGTTTTCTTCAAAAGGCAATGATCAAAGTAGGACCGTTGGCATTTGCTGTTCTGGAGAGAGCAGTGGCGTAATACTGAAATTAGTGACTTAGGCTCAAAGCCACTACTACATTGGTGGTCACGTGACCTCTCTCAGCCAGCCCCAAGTTGTTCTTCTGTGAAGTGGGGATAAACAACACCTGACCTAAAGCATCCCTGGAGAGAATGACAGGGAATAATTTGCTCACATTTACACAATGCCTGGAAAAAACGATAAACGAACAGTAGAAATATGATAGGACTTCTCTGTTTATTCAGTGTGCTGCCCACTGTGATGAGCACATTATTTTATTTATGGTGTCTATGGTCCTCTGTTACATAAAAGTTGATCTCAATTTTATATATGGGCAAGATGAATGTCAGATCTTGGCCTTGAATGATGTTCCCAGGACATCTGCTAATCTCATGGAGGCTGTTGTTCTGGAGAGCCATGTTTGAGTCTTCCAGCTATTTACCTTATTCTAGTCACACGTCTTTGAAAAGATCCTGTCATTTAACGTAGTTAGGCATTCTGATTCATTTCCTCACATTTATTCCCATCTATGCATTTGTCTACCCACCGCTAAACTGCCCCTCTAATACAGTGGACATTTATTGAAAGTCTATGTAATGTCAAGACCCTTCGAAATGTTATTCTGTTTCTCTTAAAACAAAGTAAAGCCCTTATAAATGAAATGGGAGCATTAAGACTGGCTTCAATCAAGAAATTCTTGTGAAACCAAGTAAGAGAAGCAGATAGTAATAAATTGGAGCATGCTGTAAAGGACCATGGGCTCCATTCTGCTCTTTTCAAGTAATCCATACAAGACAAAGAGGAAGACTTCTTAGATGGATATGTGCTATTAGAGAGCATGGAAAAGGGAAGTGAGAAAGAGTGTTGCTGCAATTTGATATTTCCTATTTATTTATCAGCTCCGAAATAAGAAGAAATTATTCAGTCGTCCAGAAAGTCGGTGGGATAATTCATTCTAAGTAGCTTCGTTAGTTAGGAAAGCATTGCCAACTCTCTTGAGTCCTAGCCATGATTCTGCTACTAACTGATTCTCACACCATGGGCAACTCACTTAGTGCTCTCAGGTCTTAATTCTCTCATTTGAGTAATGGACTCATGAGACTCTCCCTCCCCCGTTTCGCAGTTACGACAAAGGCGTTGCTTAACAGTCACTACTTAGTGAGTCATTTCAAATCTTATTGCCTTTCTATGGCTATTTTACAAAAGCTACAGCTTGGCTAGGTCATTGTGCCAGTCTAGGCCCATCTGGGAAAAGGCCAGGAGCCCATTGATCCGGGATAGCCTCATACTTACATCCCTCTGGCCAAGCTGTTGACTAAGAAGTCCTTCTTGGCTGACCTTTAGATCTCCAGAAAGTTCATTCAAGCTAACCCATGGTGGTCTTGGGTTTGTAAGCACAAGAGAGTAAGTTCTCATTACCTTTAGTCCACCTGCCTCTAGTACATGCAGACAATTTTTAGATGAAGATGTTCACTGTAACAACTTAACTTGAGAGAAAAGTCCAAGTGACCGCACAGAAAACATCAATGTTCTGGGAAACGCAATATTTGTGCTGGAGCTTTATGTTTGCGAGGATCGTAGTACCCAACCAAATCACCCAGTTAAAGAAATGGAAAGCCAAATTCTTAATGGGACCGTAGCAACTTCTCATTCACACGGGCTTAGAATAAAGGGAAGAAATAATTTAATTTTAGTCAACAATTATATACTTCGCCATAAGGGATAGGTGAAGGGCCTAGGAGAGATGGCTCAGAGGTTAAGAGCACTGTCTGTTCTTCCAAAGGCCCTGAGTTCAATTCCCAGCAACTACATAGTGGCTCACAACCATCTACAATGAGATCTGGTGCCCTCTTCTGGCGGGCAGGCACACACGCAAGCAGAATATGTATAAATAATAAATAAATAAAATATTTTTTAAAAAGAGAGATAGGTGAAGTATTTAGGAATGTTTCACACGAGCCCATGTAACTTGAGTAACATGAAAACTCAAGTGTCCTAGTGATGAGAGCCTCTCCAGAAGCCCATGAGAAAGTATATGTTTCCTGTGTGTTGACTGAAGGACTCACACCTGCAAGCAGCCTCTTCTTCCCTAGCTCAAGACCTCACTGCCCTTCAGCCCACATAATGGCTTCACTGTCCCTGGGGACTACTCTTTCACACTGTGTCTTAATGCTCCACCAAAGCATCATGTCCATTGGGCATGGTACTCTCTGATCACCCCTGACCCCACAAGGTACTTACTCTCTTATCCCAGATCCTAGAAGCATGGGAGCTTAGAATGTGGCAGGACTGTTATCTCTTCCCCCTTGGATTTGCAGCTCCTTTTAGAGGTGCCCCGGAACACCACTGCCAGAGTCCCTGTGTCTCCTGGAATTCCCTGCTGCAACAATTTTCTTCCTCTGTCCCACTCGTTCCTCAGACTTCCACAGGTTCCCAACACAAGATTATGGATATCCAGGAGGCAAAATCTAAGACACCAGCATGAGGGTACACCATCAAATAATTCTCTCCTTGCATAAGTTCTAGGACACTGGCAGGACATAGCTGATGGCCCTGCTTCCCTGTTCCCATTGTATAAGTTCATTCATCAGGACCACATCCAGAGAGAGTTGAGCCAGCGTCTCTGATCTGTAAAACAGGACTCTCTGGGACACAGACACAGTTGTAGGTTTGGCTTCTCAGTAGCTGATCTTTTTTTTTTTTTTTTTTTTTTTTTTAAGTTTGTTTAAGTAATTTTTCAGATTACATTTCATTTGTTATCCTCTCACTTGTATCTTCCTGTTCTTCCATTCCCCCTCCCTCCCTCCCTCTTTGATCCTATTCCCCTCCCCTAGGTCTGTGACGGAAGGGGACCTTGTACCCCACTATAAGATCACAGCCTATCAGGTCTCTTCCTGGTAGCCTGTTTACTCTTCCTCTGAGCATCACCAGGTCTCCCCACCAAGGAGAAGTGGCTAAATAAGGGGCATTAGAGTTTATGTCTGAGTTGTCCCTGCTGTCCACACAATTGTGGAGAATGTGGTGCCGATTGGCTAGGTCTGGATAGGGGTTCTAGGTTTACTGCATATGGTACAGTAATTTGAGCTGACCCACCTGGGTCCAGATCCATCAGTCTTAATGGTCTTCTTGTAGGTTTCTAGGACTCTCTGGATCCTTCTATTTCCCCATTCTTTCTTACCTCTCTCACCTAGAGTTCACTCAGACCCAGGAAGATAAACATGGCATATACTCACTTAAAATTTAACACTAGTGCAATAGAGATGTCCCCTTAAAGTCTTCATTTACCTGAAGATTGGGATAGATACTGGGACTTCCTACTGGGACTCAGTAGCTGATCTTGGACAAGTTCTAAACTCTAAAAGCCTCAGATTCCTTACCCTGAAAAATACTAAATTGTTTATGTTTTGAATTATCGCAACAGCTGTTTACACGATAGCACCAAATGATCAGAATGATATGCTAGGACAATAAATGTTTTTGTTTTTATTGTCAGTGTCTTCATTATTGGTATCCTGTGCGTCTCCTACTGGGACTTGGTACCACTCAGCTGTGAAATGCAGAGCAAGTGTGTGTGATTTTAGTCTTTGTCTGAAACCTTCATGCCCTACCCTCAAGTCAGGCTAGCTCTCTTCCATGCCTCTGAGTCCCCAGGGTCAGGGCCAAAGAATTGCTTCCTTCTGCCTTATAGATAGATGAACGTTAATTTTGTAAGGGAGTCACAGCAGCTCAGTGCATTTAAATATTTCAACTTCTGTCTGAATGTTTGCCAGCCTCTTAGAAAGGCGTTAGCAGCAATGAAGATTAAAAGTGTATTTAGAAAGAACGTGTGTGTGTGTGTGTGTGTGTGTGTGTGTGTGTGTGTGTGTGTGTGTGTGTGTGTATGTATGTGTGTGTGTGTGTGTGTGGTTTTAAACATCTGGGTAAGTGAACTCCTGATTCAGGAGATGTCTGTGCTGGGGGCAAAGGCTGTCTTGTACAAGTCTCATTAGGAGGGTGACTGGTAGAAAGCCAGACCGGGATTATCACAAATGGATGCAGAGGGAGTCTGGAAATCAGGCCTTCTGCCCACTCAGCAATTCTTGGCACTGGGCCCCATCTCAACTATCTAATGCTATTCCTGCATTAGATGCTGCAAACACAATTGACTTCTATTACTTATAAAGCCAACCACTTTACCTCATTTAAACATTTAGGAAAAGACTTCAGAGATTTCTGAGAGGGTGGACAGCACCACCAGCCCAGAGCTCCGCCACCACTCAGACTGCATAACAAGAGGACTTCCCTTCATTCCGCATTCAGCCTCCAGACCCCATTAGCAGATCGTAGGAAAGGCTGTTATTTCTGCATTTGAAAAGTACACATCCTTAAATACGCTTTTCCAGTCCTATAGCCGTTTGATTCATGATCAGTGCTACAGACTGTTTCTAGGCCCCAGGAATGACTATAGAGAGCTAGTATGGAAGTCAACTGGAGAGTGGTCATAGTCTATTGTAGGAAAGAAGAGGTAAATAAATAAGACTGGCTGACACAATACAGTTACTTTTGTGGTGGTTAGAAAAGAAAATAAAAATGCTGCAGGATCTAAAAAGGTGTATAAAAAATGAAGGCTAGTTTCATAATCACAGAGATGTTTGAAGTGACCTCCTTAAGAAACTTAGTTGACTTAAAGGCAGATGGGATGAAGGATAAAATGTTTTAGGCAGGAAAACAATGTCATAGAGAAACATTAGTTGAAAGCCGACCAAGCTTTGGTTAAACACAGGAGATCTTGCCCAGGCTTAGGCAAGTTACTCTGTTTTGTATAGATGCAGACAGCTTCACACTCCATAAAGCTGAGCAAATTAGCTTCCCAGGACTAAGGTGGGGATCAAGTTGCTCACATAAGTAAACAGGCAATAGGATTGTGGGCCAGAAGGCATCACAAGGTACCTGTTAGTGTTCTCTCGTGTAGCTAGAACTGCACAAGAAGTGAATGACCCCAAAGGCCTTGGCTGGGAGTTAATTCATCCTGTGGACAAAGGTCCTGCCAATGGGCTGATGCCAAAGAGTGGCACAGGCAACCTTGTACTTCAGTAGATGCCAGGAATGGTGAGGTTAAAGATGACCTGAGGGGATCACAGAGGGCAAAACCACGGGGAATGCTCAATTTGTTCTAGTTTGCAAAGAAAAGTAAAATTACTAAACCCATCTGTCATAAGGCCTTGCTCCTATAGTGGACCATTTCACACGGTGCCTTTAAGGTTCTTATGTCCTCTACTGTCCTCATAGACACTTATGTATGTTGATGAATAAGGAGAGTGCATATCCATTTCTGGGCACAGTATCCAGGCATTTAGGAGTTGGCAAGGAGCCTATGAGATGCTCTATACATTCTCCTTAGTCACACCTCTCCAGGTAAGGAACTACAAACAAAGAATTTGTTTGGCCCAAGGGAGGTAGAGTTGCTCCTTATAGACACTCATGAATTTCCCTTCAAACTAGCATGTGTGTGTCTGCATTCTATCTGGAGGGAAAGGGCCTTCCAGCTCATTTTCTAAGAAGTCAGAAGGCTGTGGTCCACAGACCACATCTAATCCACAGTGTGTTTCGATGAGTGAGATATAACTGCAACAGCAGTAGTATTTGCTTATATATCACCCATCTTACCCTAAACTAATAGACTGCATAGCCTACCAAGTATAAAACAGGTTTCATCTGGTCCTTAATCTCTTGCTGAGTTTTACCCTAGCACATGACTTTGTTGTACTAACGTTTTAGAATCTATGCGGGAATGGTACTTGGTTGATATCTACTTTTTCATTGACTCCCCCCCCCACCACCACCACCACCACATCCCTAGATGGAGCCATAGCAAGTGTTTTTATTAGAAAGAAGGCAACCACAGATCCTTGCCACGAGTTAGCTTCCAATCTTGTCCCATGAGTCAATGTTTTCATACTATGTATAACCCAGAACTATTATTATCTGCTATTGTTTAAAAGCTCCTCCAAGAGACCCTTACTCTCTCTATTATTTCCTGAAGGTTTGTGGTCCATGAAAGCCCAAAACCACAAACCAATGCACCCATAGAAAACCTTCTCCCATGGGTGAATCTAAGCTGTTGGAGAAGTATTGTCATCCCTCACTGTTTTGCAGCTTGAGGATCAGCAGGTGTTTGCGACCACTTGCTGATGACCTTCTGAAACCCGGGGGCCAACTGAAGGTCAAGGCTGAGTCCACCCAGGCAGTAACTTGATTTAAGACCTTCCTCTTGGAGAAGGCCTTCCACCGGCTCCCTGCAGATGGACTGTTATAGAAGATCCACACCTTTTCAAGGAGGGTTCTGGCTTTAGCTATGCTTGTCCCCATCCAGTGCCTTGGACAGCCTGCTTTTCTTACCTCTTTATTTTAAATGATCCATGATAAAAATTAAGATAAGAATAATGATAGTTTTAAAAAAAACTGTACACTACACTAAATTGCTGTATGGAAAGAAGACACAGAGGGAGAGGCAGGCAATGGGAAAAGTCTGACTGGCCAGCCTTGGCCACTCTAAGCGGATCCTAATTAGCAGGCTGGCAGAGCAGCCCTCCACAGGATGCCAGCATCATTAGTGCCGGCACCTCACATACTGACTGCAATATGTGGACATGGCTGCCCCGCTAGCACCATGTGTTCTCTACTCTTGGCTGCCACATCACAACAGATGTCCAAAGATGAGTTTTGTTTGGGTTTTTCGGGCCTGTGTTTGGAGGATTATTTTTAAGGTATTATGTGACCTTGTGCCAAAGATTTTCCCTTGCCAAGGTAAAGATTTCTGATGGGTCAAGAAAGCAAGATAAGTCAAGAGAGATTTAAACAGTAGGCTTGCTCTGAGCTCTTGGGGTGAAAAGTAGAGAAGAAATGTCAATAAAAATCTGGATTGCTCAATTGGAATTTGAAAAGTTGACCAAATGATGCTTTTCCAGCATTGCCTGCAAGTGTGGTAGAAATACTCCTTCAGCGTCTGCTAGCCCCTTAGCCCATGCATCAGAGAGTGCTGTCAGTTTTGCCTCCTGGGTGTGTCTTAAATCTATTCATTTTTGTTTATGTCCAGTGCCAGAGCCCTGGTCCAAGCCATCTTCATCATGTACCTAGACAGGTGATAAGCAAGACTTCAGAAAGACTCACAGTAATCGTGCATTATTAGCACATGTGCCTTACTCGTGTATGGAACACATGAGGTCACATGTGTGTCAAGCATCGTCAGTAGAGATTAAGTGCCTCATCCTATTGTCAGGGATTCATAGATTGCTCTCTTTACCTTATCAAATAGAAGCATACAGGAAAAAGCAATTACAAGGGCATTAATGAGTAACAGGAAACCAGACCCATAACTTTAAGTAGGCTGCTGTAGTCTACTTAGAATCCCATGTACATATTATCTATTGAAAACCCAAGGTTTATCAACTGACCAGTAGAATAAATAATAATAGTAATGATGATAATAATAGTAAGAATAATAATAATAATAATAACAATAATAATAATAATAATAATAATAATAATAATAATAATAATAATAATAATGTGCTGAGCCATCTCTCTAATCCCTAAAGTTATTGCTGTTGTTTTGAAATTTAGGACTAATATTACACATCTAGGGGGAAGGAACCCTGTACCTCTCTAAGATTAGAATACAGATTTTTAGATAATGAATTGATACAGAAATTTCAGCCCCCCCCCTCAATTTGCATAGAAAGTAAAGATCCATGTCTTCTATTTGGCAACTGATTTTGAAGCTGAGTCTTCATGATATTAAAGCATTTAATTAAATTTTCATCTGCCCAGATGTTTGACCATATAATGCCAATAACTAGTTTGACTAATGTTTTAAATTTAATTGACCAGATGTTTTTTAGTAGTAGGTGTCTTAACGAGTAGAAGTGTTTGTGGAATGGCATCAAGTTTCCCAGAGAAGAAGTAGCCACACTCAAATATTGCTACTGTCATTGCCTAGAGCTTATCAGAGATCCCCAAACTGAATGAGAATCCTCCCCGAAACAGCTTCTACGAGCTCGAGGAGAAAGTAAAATGATGCAATCAGCAAACCAAACAGAGTCAAAGAAAGACTGCTTTTCAATGAGGTGAAAACAAATGGATTTGGGGACAGAGGTCTCAGACTCAATGCTAGGTGTGTCACTTGTCATATGACAGCAAAAGCAGCAACCTTCGGAAGATTTCCTCTGTGCTTTTCATGGATGTTCTGAAGTTCCTTCTCCCTCACAGGTGGGAACGCCTAGAGGCTGCAGCACTGAGGACTATGCATGAAATTACAAAGCTGGGAAGAAGCCGATGGGATATTAACTCCCAGGCTTTCTGGTACAGAGTCTAACTAGCATCTTTGTACAGTGTGTGATTTAGGGCTTGCTTTAACTTTAGTGCTCTTATTTCTGCCTCAGAGGGCAGTTACAGGTGGCCTGCAGGAGTGATGTGGTGTTTTTACTCTCTGCTCAGTGCTTTCTGAGGGACCCTCCCCCCCAAGTTTTAGTAATAATAATGCCAGTCAGAGCTGGTTGTGAATTCTTCTGTTTCTGCCTGTCTTTCCGAGCTAATGAATGACCTGAATCCTGGTTTCCAGCTGCTTTCCCATTGTACAAAAGCAGCTGGATTTCCACGCTTACCAGTATGGTAAGGCCAGATGTTGCCCTACTGGGTCTTTATCCTGAATGTCTCCTTATACTTGTCTCACAATGTTAGGCTTCCCCAGACATCTGCATGGCTCATATTAGAGACTTGGTACTCTGCGGCATGGAATGCATAGGGTCCAGCAAGAAACACCTATACAAGGGAAGAGCAACCACCAGAATGAAGGCAAAGAGGTGTTAGAAAATGTGTGGCTGGGAAGAATGCTAGGATTCAGCTGGGCTTCTAAGAAAGTGGCCACAGGCATAGAGACTCCACCCTAGAAAGGCCAGCACAGCCACACTCTGATAGCCCAGCCAGCCTTGGGTCGCACACCATCGCACTGAACCCACTAGTGTTTATCTCTTTATTCCCTGCATCTGCTGGAAATTCCTGTCTTGGGCAAGATGGGAGGGAAGGTTCAGGGTTGAGTAAGATAAACTGTCTATCTCTGACATTCCAGGGGTAGTGCAAGCAATGAGTGATGTTTTTGTTGCTAATAACTCTCCCAAAATGATCCAGAAACACAGCCAGGGATTTATCTTTCTCCTGAAATAAACAATCTTTGTCCTGAGGTGGTGGTGGGGGCCGGGGAATGAAGGAAGTTAGAGACAAACCAAGACAATGAGGAAACACAGTGGCTTCACACAGCATCAGTGCTCTGGGGCCACAACTAAGGCAAGGAGCAGAGTGGAAGGGAAGTCAGACATGCCTACATAGGCCTGAGTATGTGCTCAGTGAGAAAAAGAAGGCAGCCACTCTCACAATGGATAGGAGATATTCTAGGTTACGCAAGCAGCCAGTGCAAAGGTCCTGAGGTCAGATGTGGGCTTGACACGTTTTGGGAACAGAAGGAAGTGCAATAACTAGATCACAGGGACATGAACAGAGACACAGTACCCATTTCCTCATGTCTGATAGGCATTCATGCTCATGTGTCGGAGTGATTTTGAGCACAGACAACTTTGAGACGCAGGGTCTCACGGGCTCCATGACCTTACTGAATGTGAGACAAACAAGGATTTGGGACAGGAAGTTATGGTAGAGTAGTTAGGTTTGGCAGGAAGTTGGCACCTGGAACATCTGGGACTCAGGGTCCAGAAAGAGCCTAGCAAGGACCACCAGATGCAAGTGGAAAACATTCTTTGATACCTATAGAAGTGAGGCCACATTTGTTCAATGCACCATTGAACAAGAGGGAAGACAGAAGGAGATAAACAAGGAGAGAGAAATGAAAGTTCCTAGGGTCCCCACGTCTGGCTTCCCACAGCAGGTCAGGAAATGAGAGGCAGCTGGATATCTTAGCCTTGCTTAGATTTCCCAGCAGCTCTGGGGGAATGCTGAGCTAAAGTCTGGAAGAGGTCAGAGTCCCAGGAGCAGCCCTATTGAGGGCTAGGCTCAGAGAGGACCTTGGGTCTCCTAGACCTGATTTCTTTTCCAGGAAGTGAGGGAGAGGGAGGGAGGGAAAAGGAAAGGAAAGAAGGAAAAAAGGATGAGAAGGAGGGAGGGAGTGTGGAATAGAGGGAGAAGGAGGAGGGAGGGACGGAGGGAATGGAGGGAGAGAGGGAGGAAGAGAGGGCTCTAACTTTCCCATACTCATCAGCCACAGCTGTCACTACACACAACTAGGAAATCATAGAGGATGGAGATAATAATACAAAAACAGGGTTAACCCTTGATTTCTTGGCTCCAAGGTCCTTCCCAGTCCAAAGGTTCACAAATATATAATGCACATTTATACAACACTACCCCACAAGATATGATACTATCAAGTCCCCACTTGAATTATAAAACAATTACACAAACAATAGCCATAGAAACAAAAGAAAAAACAATCAAATTCATTATAGATAAAAACAAAATGCTTGTCATGTTTCTGAAATATTTTAGTGGGATTATAAACAACATATCAGTTAATAATTCTACCTCAAACAGAATCCAAAGAAGGGATCTTTAAGAGTCATGTTTAAATAACACAGCCACAGGATATCATCTTACAATTAAAGCCTTAATTACCTTCGGTTTGAGCTCATGAATCAGTACTAAAAAACCATAGCACTAAACGAAAAGCCAGTATTACTTGAGTTTGAAGAAAATCACACCCTGATCTGATTCTGAGTCTTTGGAATTCACATCATGGGAAGGTGGACACAGTGGCTATGAGGCTACTGTAAGGAGGGATGTGTGGGGAGGGTTTCTCTGCTGGGAAATGCCAACAACTTTCTGTTGAGTTCTCTGACAGTGGTAAGCACACAGGGGTTCTTGGACTATGCTTTGGAATCCCTCTGCAGCATCTAACATTTGGCAAGAGAGCAAGATGGAGGTTGGGGGTATGAGCTGACAGCATTCTAGTCTAGAGGGAGCTGAATCAAGAGGTTTTGGGTCACTGCAGGTCCAAGGTGCCCAGGAACACTTTGCTATGCTCTTCAGAGAAGCTTCAGCATTGGCGTTGGGTTGACCTGATAAAAGTTCATTTTCCTGGAGCCTGGGCCTAGGGAGGGTATCTGCCCCACACCAAGCACTAGGTCCTGACTCCCCAGCTTATCACAGCCTGGCACACTTCCTTCACCAAAGATCTGGTTACCCTGGCAGTCTCATGGGCTTCTCCCACCTAGTCCATTAGCCATCACAGGGGCATAGAATAAGTCTCCAAGGCCTCACACTCTTCCTCATTTTTCTTTTTCCTTTCTGTTCCTTCTTCTTTTGTTTTTGTTTTGGGTATTTGCTTGGTTTGGTTTGGTTTCAGCAATGCACACTCTTTTGTTCCTTATAAAGATGTTATTCCACCAGCAGAGTTTCCAACTCCTTATTCTGAGCTTTTCTCTCATGGAAAATGCACAAACTTCAAAATCAGCCAATAGATGGTTTCAATTCTTTTCTAGATGAATTTTGCATTTGATAATGTCTGGCTTATCATATGCATGGCTGATCTGGTCATTTACTTTTGAAGAATTTCTTTTTTCTTTCTCTCTAACTTTATAAGAGTAAATTGTCTTTAAATAAGGTACTTGGTGAAAATTCACTAATGTCCAATGATTTCTCTCTCTCTCTCTCTCTCTCTCTCTCTCTCTCTCTCTCTCTCTCTCTCTCTCTCTCTCTCTCTCTCTCTGTGTGTGTGTGTGTGTGTGTGTGTGTGTGTATGTGTGTGTGTGTGTGTGTGTTATGCATGTATGTAGTGTATGTGTGTTTCTTACTATGGTAATATTGACTAGTTTGGAGACTTCTTTTTTTTTTAAAGAATCAATAAATTAATCTCCTTTAGTTAATGTAGTATACTTCTTCTGTATCTGGAAATAAACTTTTATACGATTTGTTCTGATCACAGTTCCCCCTTCAACTCCCCCCAGACCCTTCCCACCTCCCCATCTTTTCTTCCTTCTTTAAAGCCTTTATCTTGTGTGTCTGCTCTCTGCTTCCTGCTGAGTTCCAGCCCCTCCATCCATGCTCTCTTCCAAGGACAAAAAGGCAATCCTCATTTCCCTCAGGTGTCCACTGAGCGACTTGTTTGGCTTTTGCTAAGCATCTTATCATAGTCTTTAATCCTGTTTAATCCAGCATGTGTGACCCACCCTCAACTGCTCTGAAGAATGAAAGTCATCTTCCATCTTTCAGAGATGCCTGAGGCTCTTCTTGCCCTGTGAAGACGTCATAGAAGCAACCACTTAATTTGAGATGCAATGTTTATTTTGGACACACTGTGATTCATCATGTAAAAACTGGGCATTTCTGAAAATATCAACTTGCCTTTGGGGATCCATTTTATGTCAGTAAAATAAAAATAACATAAAATGTATCATCTACATCAATTTTAAGTTCATGGTTCATTCACATTGTTGTAGCACCATAGTTATCATTCAAGCACAAAATATATTTTCAGATTTTCATATTGAAATTCTATAGTCACTAGAGAGTAATGCCCTTCCGCCAGCCTCTATCAACCAACCTACATTTTGTTCTATCTCTATGGTTTTGACAACTCCAGGATTTAAAATGAATGGAATCCTTTAGTAATTAACCCTGTAGCTTGTTTTACTTAGAAGAATACCTTCAAGATTCATGAATGCTGTAGCATACTTCAGAATTGTTTTCCTTTTGAAAGGTAACCCGGTGAATGGCTATACCACCTTAGACCTATCCATTCATCTGCTGATGGGTGCTTGGGTTGCTTCCCTCTTTGTCTATTATAGATAATGCTCCAATGATTACAGATATTTTTTTTAAAAAGCTGTTCAAATATCTGCTTTTCATTCTCCTAAGTATATTCTTAGAGTTGGAATTGTTGGTTTGCATGCTATTTTGCAGAAATACACACACACACACATATTTTGAACATCTTCACCACTATGTGGTGGCCTTTTCACGCTGTTCAAAATGAACTTAAATACAGAGTTTGAACTGTGTTTTTTTTTTACTTTTATTTTTTTATTATTTCATTCATATTACAGCTCAATTGTTATCCCATCCCTTGTATCCTCCTACTCCTCCCTCCCTCCCACTTTCCCCCTCCACCCCTCCCCTATGACTGTGACTGAGGGCGACTTCCTCCCCCCGTATATGCTCATAGGCTATCAAGTCTCTTCTTGGTAGCCTGCTATCCTTCCTCTGAATGCCACCAGGCCTCCCCATCAAAAGGACGTGGTCAAATATGGGGCACCAGAGTTCGTGTGAAAGTCACTGGACTGTGTTTTATACTGTGATATTAACTTGAAATCAAGGAGAGGAAGGCTGTGGCTTAACAATGGTGTGTGTGTGTTTGTGTGTGTGTGTGTGTGTGTGTGTGTGTGTGTGTGGTGTTGACAAGGTGTAGACCAACTTTGCTGGTGAATTTTTATTGTCATCCTGACACAAGCTGGAGTCACCTGGGAAAAGGGAACATCAGTTGAAAGATTATTGAGATCAGATTTTTCTGTGACCATGATGAACTATCTTGGTTGATGCTTGGGGGATGGGGGGGGCGGGTTCCAGCCAACTATGGGCAGTACCATGCCTCACCAGTTGATACTGCATGGTATAAGAAAGCAGGCTCAGCAGAGTCTAGAGACTAAGGTAGTAGGCAGCATCCTTCATGGTTAATTTTCTTAAATCACTGCCCCAACATTGCTCAAGGATGGACTGTGAGTTGGAAGTGTTAGCTAAAATAAACCTTGTCCTCCCTTAAGCTGCTTTTGGCCATGGTGTTTCTCTGAGCAACAGAATAAAACCTAGAACAGCTCTAAAGCAGAGGTTTTCAACCTTTCTAAAACTATAATCCTTTAATTTAGTTCCTCATGCTGTGGTGACCCAACCAGAAAATCATTTCTGTTGCTACTTCATAACTGTAACTTTGCTATTATTATGAATTGTAATGTGAATATTTTTTGGTGATAGATATTTGCCAAAGGAGTTGTGACCCACAGGTGGAGGACTACTGCTCTCAGAGAACTGTAGGAAAATTTTTAATAGATCCTTTGGGATTTTCTTTGTCAGTCACCAAGCTATCTACGAATAGAGACATGTTTCAATCTTTTCACTCTTCTCTTCTTTGATTTTTTGGAGTAGCTTAAATATCTATACTAACATGCTGAGAACTGATATCCTTGCTTCATTCCACCCTCAAGGGGCAAAAGTCAGGTTTTTGCCAGTAATAAATTGTTGGCTATAAAACATTTTATAGATGTTCCTTAACAGATTGAGAAATATCTGCTTTGTTTCTGTTATTTCTGGGAGTTTTGATCATGAATGGTCATTAATTTGACTAATTTTTTTTCTACACTTGTTTCTACATTCCAAGATTTTTCATCTTCAGTTTGCTAACATGGAGGATTGCACTGGCTGACATTTTAATATGGAACTAGTTTTGCTCATGTTTTAAGACTCTCCATATGTGCCTATAATTGAAAGTATTTTAGTATTTTTATATAATCAAAGTGCGTTAACAAGGATTTCCATCTATTCAAACATTAATGATTTTATGTGTTGGGAACTTCATACTCTTTTTTGCTATTCATCAATAGGGTTTTAAAATGCCAGTTTTCTGGTTTTAGCATTAGGGTAAAATGGGCTTCGTAAAACATATTGAGAACTTGTCTATTTTTGGAAAGCATTTTATAACTGACATTAACTCTCATTTAAACATCTCATGAAATTCCTAATAATTCATTTGGCTTGGCCTCTAATTCTCTTTTTCAAGTGTAACAGATGAAAGCCAGGGCCTCACATATGACAGGCAAGTGCTCTACCACTAAGCTATATCCCCAATATAATATAATTTTAAGACTTATTTCATTTTAACTTTGTGTGTGTATGTGTGTGTGTGCGCACATGTGCACACACACACGTGTGTATGCATAAGAACATGTGAGTATAGTAATTATGGAGGCCAGATGAGAATTTTGGATCTGCTGGAGCTTGAATTTCAGGTAGTTGTGATCTGCCTGGTGTGGATACAGGAGCTCCAATTGAGTCCTCCACAGGAACGGTAATCTGTCTTAACCACTGAGCCATTCCTCCAGCCAAAATTCAAAATGTTAGTGACCACATGGGTGTTAAAGTAACTTTTATTGGCCTGTAATTTCTAATTGTCTCAGAGGCTTACTACCTCTGTCTGCTAGCCTAGCAGCTTCTAGCCTCCATACAGTCGAGGCCTAGAAAGTTTTTCAGCCTCTGAGACTATTGAATAAGCTCACCCTTTCTAGTCCTTTCTGAACTCTGGTTGGCTGGTTCAACTCAGCTGCTCTGGCTCAAACTCTTCTCCAAGCTGACTGATTCAATCTAGCTTCTTTCAGTTTCTCACTGAGTTGCTCTGCTTGCCCTCAAACTAACTTTGGCAACCTGTCTAATCTTCTGGCTCATTCTCATTTTCCAGCCCATCTTGTCTTCACCTATGTCTTTAACCTCTCTCTCTGTCTGTCTCTCTATCTCTCTGTCTCTCTGTCTCTCTCTCTCTGTCTGTCTCTCTGTCTCTGTCTCTGTCTCTCTTTCTCTGTCTCTCTCTCTCTCTCCCCCTCTCTCTCTCTCTCTCTCTCTCTCAAACTCTCCCAGTAAAAACTGCCTCTGAATTCCACAAACTGAACTGCCACAAACTGAGCTCTACTGCACTGCCTTTCAATTCACTTTCAACCAAGCTGCCTGAACAGCACTGACTAGAACTCAGAGACCTGCATGCCTCTGTCTCCTGAGTGCTGGGATTAAAGGCATGCACCACCACATCTGGACCTAAGCTTTTTTTTAACCTGAAACTTGTATTATACCAGGTTGGCCTTGAACTCAGAGGTCTGCTTACCTCTATCTCCTGGGATTAAAGACATG
Source organism: Acomys russatus (assembly GCF_903995435.1). Classification (NCBI taxonomy): domain Eukaryota; kingdom Metazoa; phylum Chordata; class Mammalia; order Rodentia; family Muridae; genus Acomys; species Acomys russatus. Next base: position 8,774,579 of record NC_067140.1, on the reverse strand, counting down.
CCTTTATTCCAACTGGATCACACAGATCTAGAAAGTCTTTGGATGTGCTCTCTTGTGCAGCTATCTTCTGAATTAAAATTCCTCTACATATCTGGCCACTTAGATTGCCTTTTTCACATTATTTTAATTGTGGTAATTTCTCCTTTCTCAGAAACAACCCAGTCTATGCTTATTCCCAAATTTCAGAGTGAAGTTCTCCATTACACTTCATTATTATCCTTTTGATATCTGCAGGGTCTATACAGATATTCCTTATTTCACTCTTGATAGTGATCATTTCTGTCTTGACCATTTTTTCCTACAGGAAAACAGTTTACTAATGTTGATTGGTTTTATTCATTTTAATAACATATTTATTCTTTGAAAAAATACTCACATATGAGAATACGGAACTATAAATGTTCAGGCACAGATTGGTCACTTTTATCAACCTTTCCCATCCAGAGCTGAGGGAATCTCACAGAAGAGGAGCATGAGGAATGTAAGAGGTGGAAGACATGGAGGAGTGCTGTGAAATACCACCTTTTAGATACGGCGTGGATGGTGCACACATCAGCTCATGGTAGCTGTGGTTGCTTGCACAAGATCAAAATTTACTTTTTTTTATTTATAAAACTTTATGGAGTCTATGTTTTTTATCTGTGGATTATTCATAAGTGTTTTGCTTGGTTTCTAAATGGTATGAGATTTTTCAAGTTATTGTTTATTCTTTTTCATATTCAGTTGGTTACATTGTGGTCAAGAAACACATTCCCTATTGTTTCAAACTGTTTAAATTTGGTTGAGTTTTGTCTGGGGCAGCATGTCCTAGTTAGTTTTATTGTCAACTGGACAGAACCTTGAGTCGCCTGTGAAGAGAGAACGTCAACTGCAGAATCAGATCGGTGTGGAGCCATGTCTGTGAAGAACAGGCTAGCTTGTGAATTGATGTGAGAGGTCCCAGCCCACTAGGAAGGTGGTCCTAGGCTGTATATGAAAGCTAGCTGCTCACGAGCCAGTTGTAGAGTCACAGAGCAAACTAGAGAACAAGTCAGTAAGCAGCATTCCTTCATGGTTTTTTAACTGCAGGCTTTTCCCTTTAGAGTCTTGCCCTCATTCCCTGCTCTGATTCTCTCAGATGTTGACTGTGATGGGGAAGTAAAAGGTGAAATAACCCCCTTTCTACCCTGTGTTGATTTTGGCCATGGTGGTCACTGTCACAGAACAGAAAACAAGCTAGAACACGGAGGTACGCAGTCTCTGTATATGCATGAATATGCGTCTTCCGCTATTTAGTGGAGGGCTTACTTAAGTACTTTGGCCTTTGTGGTCCACAATACCTATGCAAAAATTACCTAAGAATAGACAGATTTATTTCAGCTCACAGTTTCTCGGTGTTTCTGCCTATCCCGGCAAGGAAGGCATGTTGGATCAGCTCAGTTCATTGCAGTGATACCATGTTGTAAAGGCTGTTTACATCATGGCCAACTAGGAAGCAGAGACCACGGCAAGAATCAGAAGCTAGGTCTGTCATTCAAAGACCTACTGCTAGTTATGTACTTCCCAGCTATCCACTAAAGGCTCCACTGCCTTCCAAAGTAGCACCACCAGTTGGGCCACAAAGTTCTCGGAACACAGTTATGTAGAAGAACTTCAGATTCAAACCATCAGATCTTTTTTGTCAATCAGATCTCTACTGGCTATTATTAAGTTCCTTACTATTTAACTGTATCAGCAGTTCAAGAGGGATATTGAAGTCTGTAGCTCTAAATGTTAAAGTTGCCCATTTCTTCTTCTTCTTCTTCTTCTTCTTCTTCTTCTTCTTCTTCTTCTTCTTCTTCTTCCTCTTCTTCTTCTTCATCCTCTTCTTCATCTTCTCTTTCTCCTTTTCCTTCTCTGTCTCCTCATTCTCCTTCTCCTTTCTTTTTTGATTTTGTTAGAGACAGGGTTCCTCTGTGTAGCCTTGGCTGTCCTAGACTCACTTTGTAGATGAGGCTGGTCTCGAACTCATGGATATCTGCTTGCCTCTGCCTCCCTGAGTGCTGGGATTACAGGCGTGCGCCACTGTGCCCACCTTTCTTCTTTCAATTTGATCAGTTGTGATTCAACTTAGTTGACATCTCTGATGTTTGTTGTATATACACTTGGATTTCCTCTGTCTTCTGGAGAGGGGAGAGGGTTAATCCCTTCATCATTATACAGTGCAATGTTTCTTTCTGCCCTAGATAGCTTTCTTTCATACTTCTATTACTGCATTTCTTCTCATCCCTTCTTACATACACATTCTTCTAACAGCTGCCTGTGACTCTTCTCAAGGAAAATTCTAGTCACATCTTTCTCTCAAGGCTTGCTTCTTGGGAAACCCCCACCTAAGCCAGTTGCCTAAATGGACTGGGGTTGAAGTTGAATAGGGTATACCCCAGCCAGTGGAGAATGTTAAGAAATAACACGGGCAGGGGAGAGGGATATTCCCAATTCTTTGCAATGATGGTACCTTAATGCATAATAATCGGTCTCCACTCTGAGAATTCCAGAACGACGTCTCCTGGCATTGCCGCGTCCTTACATGACATCTGTGATGCCGACAACTCCCTGCTCAGCACCACAGTCAGCAGGCTCATTAGGAAGTCCCAGACCCCCTTCCCATCCCTGCTGTGCCCAGGCTTTGTGGAGGTCTCACCTCCCACCCAGTAACCTGAAGTTGGCCCTGGGGGCAGGGTCCCTGGTGTTGGAGGCATTTGTATGTACTGTGGCTGCCTTTTAATAAACATTAATGTGGAGGAGGAGTTGGGTTAGAGCAAAATTTGCTTCAAATTAGAGCTGGCAAAGCAGAATCCGGTTATCCACGGGAAAGAGCAACTTGTGAGCAGGCCAAGATTATCACGCCATCATAAATCAGGGGGAAAGAAAAACACGCCCTCCCTCTCCTCCACCTCCTCCTCCTCCTCGCCCTAATGATTTCCAGCCCGAACCATGGAATGTTGTGTTTAAGGAAAAAGTTGTTAGACATAATTAGTAATTCTATTATAGTAATATAGCTTTATCTAAATAAACACAACTTGCTTTCCCTCCATGAGGAATTATGTGGTGGGGATGGAGATGGGGAGAAGGGAGGGCTGAGGTTTTTGTGCCCTGAGCTGAGTCTGCCCCAGTTTCCTGTGAGTCCTAGAGGCAGAGCTACAGGGTGACAGTGGGCTGACAGGAGATGTGTTATCAGAAACTGAATCACTCCAGCTGCTTTGCTGACCACAAACAACATCCTCAGTGAAAACTGTCCCCAGAGGTCAGTCACTACAGGCCCTTCCGCCTTCACTTTGAGGGTTTCTGAAAGTGCATCAGAGCTATGTCCAAACACCAGCCCATCTCTAGAAGAACAGGAAAGAGGGCTCCTGGAGAGACCCCACTTTCTCACATACATATGGGTGACGTCTATGGTGCAAAACACTTGCACGCCTACGATTCTATTCTTTCCTGTGGAGGGCTCTGTCATTGCCCCTCTGAAGTCCCTCTACTGGTGATAGGTGACCAAAGCATCAGCATTTAGAGGAAAGAAATTGAAAGGGCATCTCTATAAACTCAATGTTAACCAGGCACCTTGTCCTATCTCCTGGCGCCTACTCCAAGCATCTCTATTAGAAAATGCTTGTTTTAGTACAAAGAACTCTCAAAAAATATATAGAAATAGAACTACCACATTATCCAGCAATCACACTACTGGGCATGTGACTACAGAGAAGGAAATCTATATATCAAAGAGGGCTTTAAACTCCCATGATTCTGGAGCACTGTTCACCACGTCCAAGATATGGGATCAGCCTAGGAATCTACTGATGAATGAAGGGACAAAGTCATGTCGTGTGGCCTTCCTCATTACAAAGAACGGTGTCATTCACAGCGACACGGAGGAGGCTAGGAAACACATGAAGCAAAGTAAGTCAGACACAGAGAGACAAATGTCACGTATTCTTATTTATATACAGGACCTAAAATGTTTCTGTCATAGAAACAGAGAATAAAAAATGGTCGCCAGAGGCTGGTATGGAGGCAGGGAGATGGTGTGGAGTGAAGACAGTGGTGTTGCTGCTTACCTCTCTGTTGCTGTTATGAAATACAATGACCGGAGGCCACTTACAGAAGGAGTTGTTTATTCAGGCTTATGGCTCCAGAGGGAGAGTCCATACAGATACAAGAGAAAAAAGGCGGCTAGATCAACCCCAAACATAAGCGGAGAGTGAACAGGAAGTTGGACAAGATTATAGACTCTCAATGCCCACCCCAGTGGCGTGCATCCTCCAGCAAACCCATACCTCACGAAGGTTCCATAACAGCCCCCAACAACTGTTTAAGTACATGAGGCGATGGGGGGAACCTTTCTCATACAAACCACCACAGGAGTCATTAGGCACAAGGGGGCAACTCTGTGGAAGGAATATTTGCCAAGCTTGACAACTATAGAAAGTTTCAAAATAGCTAGTAGACAAACATTTAAATGTTCACAAACACACAAAGATATAAATACTTGAGATGACAGATGTTACTAGTTACCCTGTATATAAACATTCCATATTTTTGTATACGTGTTGAAATGACACACCATGAACTGTGAGTTTACATAATTATATGTCAGTTAAAATTTCAAATAAATAAGCATTTTATACATGGAGGGTTTTTTCCCCATGTCATAAATATGGTATCAGTTCCACTTAGGAAATTCCAAAACTACGAAGAGGTGAGAAGCCGTTCTTAGCCCCAACACCCATATTAAGTAACAGCTTCCTTTCCTCTCGGTATCAATTCTCTGCTCAGGACACTTTGGGCTGTTTGCTTTATCTGGTCATGATAACGTGCTCCAGTTTGTGGACAGCTTGTTGCGATCTGAATGAGAAGTGTCCCTCATAGGATCCCGTAGCTGAACACTTAGTTCCCAGCTGGGACTGTGTGGGATGGCTACAGTTACAAGACCATGAGGAGGTGGAGCCTTGCTGAGGTTGTATGTTGCTGGGGCAGATGGGGGCGAGTTTCGAGATTCTATAGCTTGGTTCCACTTCCTCCTCTCATCCTCTGCTTCCTCTGTGCAGATGAACCGTGACCTTTCTGCTTCCTGACTGTCGGGCCAACCCTCATGTCTCCATCATGGTTGACTGTAACCTCTCTGGAACTGACAGAAGCGAGCTGTGTCACCCCCGTCTGCGGTGACTCCTGTGGATTCGAAGTTACTTCTGTGCCTTCATTTTCAGGAGACAATTAAGTCTTCCACAATGGAAGGCCTTTAAGATCAGCCTGCAAGCTAGACTGCTTGTCCTGACGTGAAGTGAGAAAAGCTAGCCTACTATTTCAGAGGTCTGTGCAGAAACACCCTGTCCATCGGAGTTCTTAGAATTGTCAACTCAAAGGAGCTTAACAGGGAAGACATGGATTCCAGAAGCTTAGGCACGCTCAGTACCAGGAAGCGAGAACAACGTGGTCATGTCACGGCCACCCTTTTCACTCTCCATCTCTGCTTTTCCCCATGTGTTTTGCTTATAGTTCTTCCAATGCAAGTGATTTCCCCAGTGCTGGAGAAAACAAATGTGCCATCCCTTCACCGTCACGCAGAAGCGTGTCTAGACAGGATTCAGGGTCTGGCTCACATTTCTCAGGCAAGCAGTTGCCTACAGCCACAACTACCACCTGAAACATGGGGCCTAGAGAGGGAAGAGCTACACTGGTCAGGCAGTCGAGGGGAGTTTCCCGTAACTTATGCTGAGACCATAGAGTGCATGGGCCTTTGAAGGTACAGTGGCCTTCGGCAGGCTGCTCCTCAAACCTAGAGAAGGCTGACCGAGTCTCAGTACAGCTTTTTATTCTGAAGCTGGGCCTGATGACGTCCAGACTGTCCACATCCACATCCATTTCGCCTCCTATCTACATGTACCATGCCTCAGGCATTTGTTCTCAGGCCCAGTGTGACATGAACTGCCCTACTATGCCATACAAACCCAACTCAGTATTATAATTTCACCCTTAGTTATTTCTCTCAGATATTTGGTCATGTGGCTCAGAAAGAATTGACATAGCCCATTCTTAATTTGGGCACCTGGGAGACTCTTTATTACTGTATTTGACTTGGTTTGTTGAACGAACCTCACTGTGGATAATGCCATGCTATTTTATAGGCTAGGAAACAGAGACTCTCGTGAAGCCCTGCAAAGTGCCGGTTGCAGTAAGTTCCAATTAGCAGCATTTTGCTCTGTCCCGAGTCTTGTCTGTCACTGGAGGCCCAGCGGCCAGAGCCAAGTTGGACGTCAGCTTTTGACATGGGCTCCAGAGATCACGCCCAGGCTCCTCCTTCTGCTGCCTGTCACTTCACATAAGCACACACTACTGTCATTTCTACGGACATTTCACTTCCTCTGGCCAGAGCTGGCATTCCCTTCTCAATTGTCGTCATCATCATGAGAATAGGTCGTTCTCTTCTTCCATGTAGTGTGAAGCTCATGGCAGGAGCCCAGGACACTATGAGCGTGGACACTATGAGTGTGCCGGTGGCAGGGATACTGCCATCCACCTCTCCTTGCTGCCTCCTCCAGAAAGAATCCACTAAGTACTCAAAAGGATTTGATAAGAACTCCCTGAGTTCTACCTGCTGGGGTTCCTTTGACTATATAAATCCTGCCCTGTGTGTGGTGGTGGTGGTGGTGGTGGTGGTGGGGTGTGTGTGTGTGTGTGTGTGTGTGTGTGTGTGTGTGTGTGTGTGTGTGTCATGCAAGTGAAAAGTACGGCTGACTTGACATTGGGTCTGTCGTTGAACTAGAATCCTGCCATCTGAAATAGGTAATCTGGCCAGTAAGTTCTCAAAATCTGCCTAGTGCCCAGAGATAAGGTGAGACGCATTCACTGCTGTGCCTTGTGTTTCACATGGGTCCTGAGAGCAAACACTCTCACCCACTGCACTGGCTGTCTGCCTACACATCTTACTTTTTGAAACAGGATCTCTTATTGAACCTGCAGCTTCACCTATTGGCTAGACCAGAGAGCTAAGCGGAGTTATAGGCACCCATATCCACCCTACCACCACTGAGGTTATCAACATGCACCTCCAAGCTCAGCTTTTACATGAGTGCTGGGGTTTCAAACACAGGTCCCCATGCTTGTGGGACAAGCACTTCACTAGCAGCCATCTGCCCAGCCCCTAAATTCTATCAGCCTGTAAGGCCACATTTCCACTTTTCTCTGTGTTAGAAAGTTACTCAAAGCACCATGAATCAAGTCATAGCCAGAGGCAATATTGTAGCTCCTCCCTTTCTCTCAGCTATTTGGTCACAGTGACACAAAAGCAACCAACATAGCCAAACTCTGATATGAAGCAAGCATGAGTTGGCTGCATACTCTGTCATTTAGTGCCTGCATAACCTCAGATGATTTGTTTAACTCTCTGGACTTTAATTATCTCATCCACAAAGTGAATAGTGTCTGTCTCCATCCTACAAGATGACATGTGTGAAATACATACAGGGAACAGGTGATAGAGCAAGTGCTCACTTAAGGAGACTTGCTACTTTTCTACCAGTCAATAAATTGTATAGAGCATTATTTTCAATTGTAACATATTTATTTTGGTATCACAAAAAGACTTGATAAGTCTTTTTTGTCTGTTTGTTTTTCAAGACAAGGTTTCTCTGTGTAGCCTTGGCTGTAGGCTGGCCTTGAACACACAGAGATCTGTCTGCCTCTGAGTGCTGGGATTACGGGTGCGTGCCACCATGACTGGCTGACTTGATGAGTCTTAAGTATGCCTTATGCCCTCTGTACATGTTAGTACCACATAAATTCTCATGATATTAAATAAAGTATTTTTTAAAGTGTATGTCTATTTCATGAGTTTTTATTTACCATTTCCCATGCCTTCCCAGAGAATTCTTAAATTCTCTGGAAGAAAATAAAACAAGTAATAAAAAAAATAATTTTCTCTAATTTCCTCCAGCACTCTAATATGACCTCACCTCTTTCCCTGCCATTCTTCCAAGTGTATAGGGTCCCATACTACAAAAAAAAAAAAAAATCCCCAGACCTTGTGTTTTGTACATATTTTTCTATGCAATATTTCCTCTTGTTATTGTAAGCATAATGAGCGTCACTCAGGCAGCGCGACTGTATACCTCACTAACTTGACATCATTGATTTAACGGGCCTCAGCTTCCCATTATGAATAACTGTAATACTCACTTCACACAGAAACTTTCTTCAAGTAGATGATGGTAGAATAGTAACCCTTATGGAGGGATAATGGATGCATCACTTTAATCTGCACTCACTTCTTTCTCTTCAGTAGCCTTCCAGACGCCCTCTGCTTCCCCGCAGCACCAACCATGCTCATCGCTATTTAACGTCTCTAACCCCCGGGGGCTCAGTACCAGCTAAAATCTCCCACATCTGGCCAATGACCCACTCAATAGATATTTCTATGAATGAATAGTAAATCGAGCAGGTGTTTGTTAGAAGGAATCTATGCTGCCAATTCCTCTTCTGTGTACATTTAGATAAGTGCCTTAACCTATCTCCCATGGCTGGAGAGGTTCAGAGGGCTCAGAAGATGACCCGGGGGCACACAGCCGGTGACTGCTGGAGCCGGCACTTACGAGACCATCCCATTGTCTGTCTGTGTGCACATGCCCCCTACCACAGTCCCTGAGCATGGACCACTCATGTACCAGAGCACATGATCTCACTTCCTTACCTGGTGTAGGAGTCACACCGTAGTAGACTGCCAACAGTCAGGGCTAAGTATGAGCACTGAGTTATCCCATGCCCACTGTGGAGGGAAAGGTGCAGTTGGTTTTCTAGATTCCGAGGCAGACATGGCCTCTCTTTAAACCAGGAAACGCAAAGTCAACAACTTGCCAGGTGACTAGCCAAAGTCCACACCTGGCGACAGAGCCTCCATCCAGGGTAGTCTGGTTTCTGGATAAACTTAAAACCATTGTCAAATAACTCCTAGCCTCATTAGTTAATGAGATTCATTGTGTGCCTGCATCATTAAGCCCTATTTTCAGTTAACAGCAGGTACCCAACTTGGCACATTTGTCCTTGTATATACCAGAGGTACAAATGGTGTCAGCCATGAAAGAAGGAATGAATTACTTTTTCAGAATTTTTTTTATATTTGAGTTAACTTATTAAAGTACCGAATATTAATTTTACTCTCACAACCTAAGCATGCAGGAAATAATAGTTACTTCATGTTTATAGATTCAATTGCATTCAGTTTCCCTATCTCTGTGTTTCTGTGTGTGCCCCCTCTCTCTCTGAACCCCCCACCCCCGTCCTGCCCACAATAAGCTTCCTTATCCCAGAAAAAAAAATAATAAAAAGAAATGTAATCTTCAATGAGACAATGCTATGAGGCAAGGTGAAGTGCTAAGATTATGAAGGTAAATCCCATCTGAATGGAATTATTGATCATAGAAAATAACCTCCAGAGAGATTTGCCCCAATATGTGAACACTGAGAAGAAACCTTCTCTGAAGCAGAGGGTAAGTAGGCCTTTCCCAGCATCAGAATCTATTGCCCCCCCCCCCAGGAAGTCCTTCTTTCTGGCCCCTCTACACTGTTCATTCTTGAGTCCTTTCCCGTCCTAGATGTATCAGTGATCCCATTCCTCTTTGTGTTCTAGTCAAAAGCCCTCCTGCTAACGTGCCTGATTAGTGGAGGCTGACAATTCTGCCCTACGAATAATTCCACAACAGGGTTAAACACAGGCCACATAAAGCCACGCTCCAAGGAATATGGAAGCACAAAGAAAAAGAATGGCTAGCAGTGTACCGTGGAGAGTGTAGGATATAAATTTCCTTTACCGTGTAGATAGGTAGCAGCCTCTGTCTTCTCTGCCAAGGCACATCTGCACACCCACTCACTGAGCTTCTCCCATCACCTCATCCCTGGAAGATTAATTTCCAGGTTTCATTTGACCCCTTCGCTCCATCTTCACCAGAGCTGAACAGATTATTTTCAAGCAAAATAGGCAATATTCTACAATTCCTTGACTCCTTCACGACATACCCGTGCCATCATTGCTATGGATTGAACTGTGACCAGTCCCCAAAAGATACGTTAACACTTAACTCCCTGTGCCTGTAATTATGACACCACCTCATGTACAAACAGGTTCTCTGCCAATCAAGTTACAAGGTCAGTAAGCTGGCCCTTAGACAACATGACTAAACCAGGAATTGCATTGGGAAAACAGAACCTACGAGAGGGAAGAAAAGGCGATTGCCAGAGGACTTTAAAGAATGATCCTGTCTGTCATAGTTTTATTTGGGGCTTTCTGCCCTCAAAACTGTGGGTCAATAAGTTGTTTTCATTGCCCCATTATAGTGATGCTTTGTTACTACAGACCTAAGACACAACTTAGGTGCGATGCTTGCATCATGACTTGATCCTTTCTTGTGACCACAGGAGCATGCGTCAGCTGATGCTGACATCCCACCTGCCTCTCACAAGGCTTTGGTAAAACCATCTCCAAGTGTTGTGTGGTGCTGACATCCCTAGAGCATGCTAAAGTCTCTCCCATTTGGCATCTTAGAATCCCTCCCCTTCCCCCCCCCCTTATCATCCATAACACCCTTTCTTCATCCTTGTCTTGGCTAAAATAACTTTTTATGAAAGGCTGCCTGTCTTCCTGGTTGGATCCTCCTACCCGAGACCATTTTATCTATCTTCACCTCAGGTACCACAGACTTTTCACAACACAAACCGCAGTCTGCACTTCTTCCCTTCCTTAACTGTTGGCTTAAAAAAAAAAAAATAGCTTACTTGCCTCATTGGAATGTCAGCGCTGAGAGAGAAGAATACACCGCTACCACCTCCAACTCCTACTCTCACATTGCATAAGGCTGGGCATTTTGAACCCACTGAGATGAATTTCTGTTAATGAACAAGTACATGTTGTAATCAGGGTAAACACTGTGAGTGTAGCCACGGATGCCCATGAGATCATTGGAGTTCTGAGGGTACTGAATGGCATGGCAAGGAAGGAGAGAGGCAGTTGACACCTTTTGTGAGACAGGAGACAGATAATTACTTATTGATAAAGTCCCCGATGAGGATGGCATAGAATCTCAGATCAAGGTATGTGTACTTTGTTCTATATTAGATGAAGCTCATCAGTGATTGTTTTGAGCAGCAGTAACCGAAGATGGCCTATGCTTTTAAGAAAATCTCTCTGGTAGAAAGAGCACAGAGGATGGATTAAGCAAATAGATGGGTAAAGTCACTGAGCCCAGCAAGGTGGTTACTAAATATTACTGGTAACAGGTGAAGACAGCTCGACTGGGTCAGGAACTGTGGGGACGGTGAGATGCAGATGTCTCAGGGACTGAGCCGACACAATTTAGTGAACGATGACTCGTGGAGCGGAGCCTTCAGGGCAATGGAAAGGCATCTCCAGTTTTGCCACCCAAAGTGAAGGCTCAGACAAAAGGTCTCCTAAGTATCCCAGGAGGTGTCTCAGAAGGAAAGGGATCTCCAAGTCTTCCAAAAGAAAAACAAAAACAAAAACAAAAAAAAAAAACACAGTTTTCCTTGTCCCTAGTAAAATAAATGGTTCAAGTGAAAGTAACAAGGCCAGCAAGCTGAAGGCTTTTCTGCCCCAAATGTCAGAATTAGGAATTGATTTCTCTGTGTCTTCCCTGCTTCGGGGAGGCCTCGGCCATCTGGACCACAAGAGAAACCAGCAGGCCTTGGCTCGAGAAGCAGAACCAGCAAGGCCCAGCCCAACTGCTGAGCCAAAACCGCTCCACTTAGAACCGATCCGAGGCCTCTCTCCTCCCACGGAGCCAGGATGAATTTTTAACTCACTATTGATCAGGCAATTTTAAAATCAATTTTAATTAAATGAAAGATTTCTATCAGGATTGCTTCTCTCCGGACAGTAAATTGGGCCTTGTAATAATACTTACACTGGAACGTCTCTCATATAACTAACAGAGCCCATCATAAATAAGTAAAGAACTTTCTATTTATTTTGCATTGGGGGGGAAACCGAGGTGAGAAGGTTAGCCCGGAGCCCTGCAGTAATGGGACTAGCAATCGAGAACATGAGTCACGGGGTTGCCGAGATCAGATCCCACTAACGCCACTATCGGCCTCCAAAAATTCTCTCCACACACGTGGACTAGAGAGAAGATAGATCTTTGTCGGGCACCAGGGAAGGGAAAATTGCAAGTATTTAGCTGACAAAGATAGAACAAGTGTACAGAATGGTGTGTACAGGAGATAGTTTATTATCAGAAGGCAGTTTCCTATTTAGAAATGGTCATGCTTGCTTGGCCTCTAGAAATATTGCCCGAGAAGGGGAGTTCACACTTAAATCACTCTTCTCGAGAGTAGCTGAAGCGTCTCCATGCTCTAGCATAAGGCAATTGTATAGTGAGGATTCTGGAATGTTGGGTTCTTTTTAAAACACAGCAATGTTATAAGGATGCGCTTTCCCTTTAATCCCCGGGGTCGGGGTGTGGGAGCTGCTCCAGACTGTCCTCAGCAACTGACCATGGTTTGCCTTGTGCTCTAGCAGATGTGTGGTTTTGCCAGCTGCAGATAATTTCTGCAATGTATGACATTTGGAATTCTGGGAGTTTTTCAGAGGGTATAGAAATGCAGGGGCCCTAAGTGGCAGGGTTGGTGGTTGGTGGTCGTTTCTGGAGGTTGGTTGCAGTTTGTTAGTAGCTGTGGTTAAAGAAGAAACAAAAGGGGGAAAAAGTAGATGCAGGGATCTCTCCTCAATCTCTCTCTCTCTCTCTCTCTCTCTCTCTCTCTCTCTCTCTCTCTCTCTCTCTCTCTCTCTTTCCCCCCCTTTCCCCTCCTTTTCCTCCTCCTCCTCTTCTCTCTCTTTCCCTCTATCCTTGTTTCTTTCATACCTAGTGTTTGGGGGTAAAACCAGGGGAAAAAGAAGAATCCACAAAGTAGCAAAACCTGGCTCCACACAGCTTAGAATTCATATTTGGAAGGCTGAGTCACAAGAACCCTTGCTTAGAACTTAGAGGCTGGTGAAAGCCTTCCCCTAAATGCTTCAGATAGAGTTTCCTCACATGATCCATTGTAGATCCGGCCCTTTCCTATTTCTGAAGCAGCCGTAAGTAGGCTTCAGCTAACCATAGGTGATATCCAGATCCCATAGTGTTTCCACAGACCCAGGACTCCATGGTGCATGAGGATGAAGGGTGTGTCTTGGATCCACTGCGGGTCATGAGGTTCCTCAGTTCCTTCTCCTAAATATACCCATGTCTTTCTCCACACTAAAGTTCGGAGCTTAGGACATAATGTCTCATCTTGTAGCTTGGCTGCTGCCAGAGATTTCATTTCAGTCAAATTTAATAAGATATAATTTATATACAAAACGCCTGGTTTGGTGTGTGATTCTATGAAATTTGACAAATATATAGCCGTATAACTAGCAGTACCATAATCAAGGCACGTAACTGTTCCATTGCTGCACAGGACTCTCTCCAGTGTCTTTACAAACAACTCTACCCCCAATTCAGAGAAACCGCTGAGCTGTTCTTGCTGCCATACTTTTGCCTTTAGCAGACCACCATAGAAATAGAATCACATGGGGCATTGCCCAGAGTCCATCGTTCTTCCCCTTACAAGAACACATTTGTGTCTTTCTCTGTTGTGCTGTATATCAACGGTTCACTCCATTTTATTTCTGAATAAGATTTATTGTGTAGATATAACAGGATTGTTGATTCTTCCTCCAACTGGAGCACATATGTGTCTTTTCTAATTTAGTATGGATTACTATCTAATTACTATCTAAATTACATACTAATTTAGAATGGCTGCAACAAATATTTACACCAAGGTTTTTATGTCAGCATGTGTTTTCTTGGCTCTTGGGTCAATCGTAGGATTCCTGGATGCCATGGTAACCGTAATTTCTAAGAATCTGACCGTTATGGCTATGTCACACTGTCCTTGTCCAAGCCATGAAGAGGATCTCCAGCCACTCCACTCCACACCTTCCCCCCCCCCCCAGCACTTCATATCTAGTTTTCCTTTTCCAGTCTCCTAAATGTGATGCCGAGACCATTATCAGAACATACTTCTGTCTGGTACAGAGCTCCTAGACAGTCCACCCTTCTTTCTTGCTACTAGAATCAAGACTTTTCTCCTTTATCACAGTGACAGTGTCCTAAGGAAGTTGTGCATTTGTCCCATCTTCAGCCAGTGAGTAAAACCAGTAAGGCCATGGCCACAGCTTCTGACGCAGGTCAGGCATGACAGAGAGAAACCTATAGCTGCATCCTTTGCCTTGTCTTGGGGTCGATGTGAGTTGAAAAAAAGATGGAGAAGGAAGAAGTTCAAATTGTTGACTAAAATGCTGAAAGGAAGCCAAGCAAGGTCTCATGCTCTTGTAATCCCAGAAATGGGAGCTGGGGTAGAGGCAAAAGGATCAAGAGTCCAAGGACAGCCTTGACTACATATTAGTGACTTCCAGGCCAGCCTAGGCTAATGAGACTCTCTCTTTCTCTCAAGACAAACAAACCCAGAAATGTTTAAAAGCTCAACCAGCAAGAAAGGAGCAGCAGCTGCTAAGTGTGGTGTCCACATGCAATAGGACAAAGGGACAAATGGAAGTGAATGATTGGTCCAGAAACAGGAGAGGGAGAACTGTACACTAGACTTAATGGCATAAAGATCACTGAAGACTATCTATGTTACAATGGTGTCCTGGGTTTGAGTCATTATTAGGGAGCAAGGGCAGAGTGAAAGGAAAGAATTGAGATCATAGGTGATTAATTTAGGCTATTCTATTAAGGAGTTGTCTAAAAGAGTGGAGCAGAGTGGCACGCAGGACTGGATGGAAATGTAGGCTCAGAGACTAAGATTGTCTTACAGTTGAAGATGTCCCAACATACAACTAGAAGCCAGGTACAGTGGTACCTGCCTACAATCCCAGCAGTTAGGAAGCAGACGCAGGAGGACGAGGAGCTCAAGGCCCCAATCTCAGATACAGGGGACTGACTGTTATAATAAAGATAAAACAAGACAAACAAAAAGCATGAAGGAAGTACAGTGGCTGGATGATGTCCCCGAGCAGGCAAAAAGGTAGGGTGGAGTCTATGGCACAAGTGGAAGTGAAATTGACTTGACACAGTGTGGTGGTTATTGTGACACTCGGGTGAGTGAGGAAGGTATAACGCAGCTGAGATGATTTCATGGCCAGAAAACATGAAACCTCTTTTCTGGTGGTTTTAACTTTTTTTCAGCAACTGTGACTATGAAAACAGATACCTAAGTTACACAAGGAAAGGAAAAGGTGTAAAACAGATTTCTTGAAGCTGGACAAATAAATTAACTTGAGAAATACCATAGAATTTCCTGGTAGAACCAAGGACTCATAAGATGCTAGGAGTCATGGGTTTTAGACAAGGCCTATCAACATGGCTGCATTTTAGTCCGACCTTCTTGGACACTGGTGTGGAGACTGTAGCAGATTAGATTTAACCAAGGCACAGATGTGGTCACTATTGTATTCTCCAACAAGCTCTCTGCATCATCTGACCAGATGAACTGTACCATGTACCAAACAGGTTTCTAGAGCAAGAAGTACTTACAGCTGATTGGGTTGAAATCTCACAGGGATTCAAAACCAAATACTTGTCATTTAAATAAATAGGCAAACAGAAGGTAACTTCATGAGCTGTAGAGGACGCAATCCATCCTGTGGAGAGGACCACACTAACAGTTCTATGTGGCGATACCTCACTAGCTTCTTGCAATCCTGTATTTTCCTGATGTGGGTCTGCTGCAATGTGGCGGCCACATCAGACGCTGGCATCAGTGGCCAAGGGTTGGCTCAAAGTAGTTCTCCTATGGGCACAACCCCTGTGGCCCATTAGAGAGAGTCCTCTCCTCTTGACCATAAAACTAAAGAGCTATAATTTCAAATTGGGGCCATTTACCCTTTACTCTGGGTTGGCAGTGGGACAGTCCTCTCCTTGAAAAAATACTGTCTACACCTCCCATTTAATTCCAGTCCTAGTAACATATTATGTCCCAAGACATCATAAAAATAAAGAAAAGACAGAAATTTAAATATACAGAGAAGCTGGACCCTGCTAGCTCAGGATTTTGCCACATTTTCTGTAAGAATTGTAGAGATCAGCCAACAATAGGTAATTCTTCAAGGCCTTGTGGCCATGGATCTCAAACCTGGCTTAGCAGCTTTGTGAGACTTATCTGGGAAGGGGACCAAGAATATGAGATTTTATCTGTATATGGGTATGGCATGTATGTGGTTGAGGGTGCAAGTGTGCCACAACATGCACCTGTAGATGAGAAGAGAGCACTCAAAAGCTGTGGGTCAAACTCAGGTCACTAGGCTTTCAGAGACAGCATTTCCATGTGCTTAGCCATCTTACCAACCCATAATCTAAAATGTAATAAGGTCACAGAGTCATTCTCCATATACAATGTCATTGTTGAAGGAGAAATGTTCCCCCACCACCACCACCACCACCACCATAGCTTTGAGTATTTGAATATTTGGTCTAGAGTTGCTGGTACTGTTTGGGGGAGTTTATAGAACCTTCAGGTGGTACAGCCTTGCTAAAGAAAGCATGCCACAGGGGGGTGGGCTTTGCAGAATTTTTGCTATGACTGTTTGAATAGGAATGGCCACCATAGATTCATGTGTTTGAATGGTTGGTCCATGGGAAATGGCATTATTAGAAGGTGCAGCCTTGTTGGAGGAAGAATGTCACCATGGGAGTGGGCTCTGAGGTCTCCTTTGCTCAGACTCCACCCAGTGGTGGCCTTCAGATCAAGAACTCTTGGCTCCTCCAGCACCATGTCTGCCTGCACTCTGCCATGCTTCCCACCATGACGATAATGGACTGATCCTCTGAAACTGTAAGCCAGCCTTGATTAAATGTTTTCTTTTGTAATAGTTACTGTGGTCATGGTGCCTCTTCACAGCAATGGAAACCCAAACTAAGTCAATTGCCCTGTCTACCTTCATGTTCTTTCAGTCAGATTCCTATCTGTGGCTGAGATGTGATCTTCAAGCTTCTTGCTCCTGCCAATATGGGCATCTGTCCCTGATCACAGTAACAGAGAGTAACCAACACACAGAGCTTTGAAACAACTGCTTTAAAAGGATGGGACACTGGGGCACATGGGTCAGATCCCACCACTGTTTCTTTTAGTAAACAAAGTTTTCTGGGACACAGCCATGTTATTTGTGTTCATATTATTTGCTGTTTGCTCATATTATTTAAAACAGTTGAGCATAGAGGAGAGACCACCATGCCTTTCAATCCTAAAATATTACTAATTTTTAACAGAAAGAAAATCACTAGCCCTTACTCTAAAAAAAATACCGTGTGATAAACTAAAGTCATAGAACCAGAAATAGGAAAATATTCTTGTTTATTAATAGGGAGCTATTATTTCTACCCTAAATCCATGTGTGTATTGTTTAACTGGTGTCAGCTAATTGGCAGGAAGTATTGAGTCTCTATCACATGTCAGCAATGCACTTCATGTTGAAATTATGGCAATCTCTGTCCCCATGGAGCCACCATGAGTCTTGTATGTTCAACTTATTTTATCAAATCTAAATTAAAGGCATAATTATTTTATGCACTAAGAAAGAAAAAAGTGCCACAAATTAAATTCTTACACCATTTCCTTAAGCCTTGGAAATTTTATTTTCTAATTATTAAAAAGCTCTTTTAGGTTTATTTTTATCACTCCTGGCAGACAGAAAAAATTATGTGAAATAATACTTGTTAGAAGCTGAAGTCTCCAGGGTCTTCTTCCGGATTGTTGACCCCTTCTCTGCAAGTTATTTGCAGAAATTCTTCTGGTCTTATCAGAAATCATCAACGGAGAGTTTACAGAACAAGTCCACAAGTGTAGAGACAATGACAGCTCTGTCACAACTGCCACCAGGCAACAGTGTTTGTAAGAGACAATCAATCATAGCCTGTTTTAACACATGTTAAATGCCTTTTAAAAATATGCTGCTTCATAGAACTGATGAGATATGATTTATTGCTTGGTGAACAAGAAGCAAAGAAATATATAGGCCAAGTCTCAGGAAATGGCCTTTTGTAGATGAGCTGAGGCACGCTGGCCAGAGGGAACTTCACTGTAAAGAATCTTCATTGTTGCAATGAGTCCTGTGGCTGTATTGTAGTCCCCATGTTCTCACTCTATTGTGCCCTGTGCACACCTACAAGAGTCTGCTTGACACTGTGGTATTCCTCAGAGCACAGCATGGCTTCATGCAGCTCGGAGTTCTAAACGGGTTAACAGGATACCTGGGGAAAACGCACACAATGTCCCTTCTTAAACAAGTGAGCAGTATGTGATAGTTACACTTAGGTCTGGGATCAGTAAGAGATGTGCCTCTAGGAGAGGCTACCAGGGTATTTCCAGGAAAAATTAATTGAGGGGGAAAAGACCTCCCTCCAGAGTGAATAATACCTTCTAGCAGCAGACCAGATGAAGGGTGCCCAAGTGGAAAGCTGCTGCTTTTGCCTGCCTGCCTTCATTCCCTGCTGGAGAACGCATCCCTCTACTACTGCAACTACTGCTGCCATCTTTCAGCGGCATTTGACTCCAGTTCTTCAGCCCCCAGTGCAACCTGAACATCAACAGCTCTCTGCGAACCTGCCGGGGTTCCTGTAAGGGGTTACAAGTGCTGAGACTTTCAAACTCTAGCACTGAGTAGACAACAGGTTCTGAACCTCTCCATCATGAAGACAGCCATTGATGGACCATCAAGCTCCTGTCATAAACCCGCTTTAACACTTTGTAGTCATTTCATTGGTTCTGTTGCTCTAGAGAACCCCAACTAAGGGGAAGGTAGGAGACAGTTCTGCAGCAGAATGAGCCTTGAGGCACTCTCAGAGGACCAAGGATGTTTAGGAATCATGGTTGGGAAGATGACTTGGTGAGGTTGCCCCCAGGGCAGAAGATGCTTAAAAGAAGAACACAAAAGACTTCAAGGGGAAAGCTGTGGCTTTGCATAGTAGAGCTGTGTCTACCTCTTGACCTTAAACTCAGTCTGTGATGTGCTTCAGTGGGTAAAGATGTGTGGCATACAAGCCTGATGGCCTGAGTTTAATCCCCATAACCCATGTAAAGGTAAAGAGAGAGCATCAGCTTTGCACAGTTTTCCTCTGAACCCTACATACACCAGTACCCTGGCACCCACACCAAACATTATCAGAGGCAGATAGAGCATGATTAATAATTCTGGATAGAGGGGAAGTTACATTATTTTTGTTATTTACTATTTCTGATTTTGTGTTTTAATGCCCTTTTCCTCAAAAATATAACTTACTTAAGCTTCTGAATCAAAGAGGCATTAACTAACCTGATCTCTCTTTTTTTTTTTTTCCTGAGATTTGGTACCTTTTATTTTATTTTTTTCCATTTTCTTTTATGAACCTCTTTTCTCTTTAGGCCTTTTCTATGTTCCGTTCCATTAACTGCCATTTCCTGTAGCATGGGTAGACTCAGGATGGAGCTGACTGTTCTTTCCCGGCCTCCTCCCTAGCCTGAGGCTGGACAGCACATTCCTCATGAAAAAAACGTCCTCACCTGACCAAGAGAATTGGAGTTGAAAATAAGGAAAGAACACATCAAATAAGCGTGTGGTCCCAAGCGATAGTGCTTTAGCCTTTGTCCCAGATGCTGAGACACAGAACTTCTAGACAGTTGGGCTAAAATAGAGGCCTTGGCACTTTTTAAGCAAGTGAGATGCAGAGGTTCTGCTTTTGTGACTCACAGTTAAGTCCTACCAAGGTTCAAGCTAATAAAAGGACTCTCTCAGTGCCTTCCTGCACAGCTTCAGGATAGGGGCAGAGAGAGTATCCAACCATGAGGAAGTATGAACTTTCAACCCCATTTCTTAAACTCAGGTGATAAGAGATGGGAAAATGAATCAATTGTCTATGGTCAATAAGTTGATCAATCTTGTAATATGTAAAACAAAAAGCAAAAAAGCCCACTTTACAAAATTTTCTAAATTACCTACCTAAAGAGAGCTTTTTCCTGTTTCTCCTCACTCACTCTTTCAAAATTACACCTTTTCAATGAGCCAGCAGTACAGAGCAAACCGTTTTCCTGAGCTCTGTGGGTTGTTCTAGCAAATTACTAAACCTGAGAGGGGGATTATAGCGATCCTCCATTTCTACGTAGTTGATTTGAAGTACAGAGCAATCTGTGCATTAGGCCTGGGGAACCGAGTCCTTACTCCTGGGCCTGTGCTAATCCTGAATTGAGCTGGGTTGTGAGATACCCAGCTGATGCTGGGACAGTTACAGAACACGTGGCTTCTGTAGAAAAAAAAAAGAAAAGAAACTTACAATGATGTCAGAAGTGCACTGAAGTGACATAATAAAAATCTTTCACACTAAGCATCAACGGGAAGATACACACTTCATCCATACCCCCCTGTAAACCCTGAACTCCTCTGTGATTGATGGTCCTGCCTTTGATTTTCACAGCTCATACATTACTAAATAGTGACCATACCATGTTTCATCTTAATAGTCATGCATTCAAGGCTAAAAGAAGTGCTGCAGGTAATTGCATTAGGACACACTCATGAGCAGAACACATGTCAACAAATGTGACCACCTAGTTATGGGCTTTGCCTAACACCATCTAATTAGTTAGTGAACAAGATGGGCCCTGGGTCCATTTGGTTACATCCATGAGGAGAGAACATTTCTTTGAAATTCTGAGATGCCAGGTCTTATAATCACCTTGAAGTCCCCACCCCCAAAGCCTTGGAATGTATCTACGTTTGAAGATGAGGTATACACAGGTGGTTAGGTTAAAAGAAGTGTTTGTGGTGGGACCTGATCCAACATGACAGTTGTCCTTATAAGAAGAGGTACACACAAAGTAATAGCCTGTGAGGACTCCGCGAGAAAGCACTCACATGTAAGGCTGAAAGAGATCTCAGGTGAAAGTAACCCTGTGATACGCCTTGCTCTTGAACTTCCAGCGTCCAGTCTTGTGAAGGATGCATTGCCGTGGCTGAAGCCACTTAGGCTGTGATATGCGGTTATAACAGCACTAGCAAACTTACATACTAGTGTAAACCTCCCAGGCTGTGATATGTGGCTATAAATAGTCCTTGCAAATATACACCCTGCTACATAATATTTGGACCCAAGAGCAATGATGGAAAGAGCTCTAAGCCTGCAAAACTTCTACATTTCTCCCTGCCTACATCCCTCCCCTCTGGACATCAACACTTAAGCCCATTTAACCAAGAGCCCTGGGCTTGAATTCATGAACAGCAAAGAAGGGGGTAGTATGCACCCTATACTGTGGCTGAGGCAGGTACCAGAAACATCTAATGGGACAGGATGAGTGGAGACAGCCCTAAGGGGAAAGGGAAGATTGTGTTCATTGGTGGCATCAAGTACTTGAGCAGCTTTGTGAGACACAGCCCCACCCCCATGCCTCCCTACAGATTTGAAAGTCAGAAGGTCTGTGCTCCGTTCCCCCGTCTCCATCAGACTCCAGGAAGATTCAATTACATTTAGAGACATGATGTCTGCCTCCCCTGGATTAATTTCCGGATCCTGCCAAAGCTTGTCCTTATCTCTTTCTTCTTGCTGAGAGTAAGAACCCTATAAAATTGTCTCTATCAGGGACCAAGAAATGAGCCAGGGCAAGGCAAACACAAGAAGCAGTGCCTATGTCTCTCCTCATTTACAGTCAGGAAGGACCCACGCATGACAGCTGGCTGCACAACTCTCACACCTCCATTCAGTCTAAAGGAATCCATACTGCCAGGGCACTGGGTAGGGGCAGGTCATGCTGGGGACATCAGCTATATAGTGATGCTTGAACTCAAAGCCAATCGGTTCCTAAAGATCTTTATAAGACCATCAGTAGTAATAACAGCAGAGTGAATATTTACAGTGTTTTCAAAGTGCTGGCCTTTTCTAATATCTGTGTCTTACTGTGTCTACACAAATCCCTATCAGGGAGATAATACTTTACCTCCATTTTCCAGTAGCTGGTAGGGAGGAACACCATCTCTAGCACCAACACCAATGTGTAATGAACATCTCAAAATAAAAGGGAGAGTACTCCAACAAGTGAAAAATCATTACTGAATTTTTACTCAAAGATGAGATTTTTTTCTTTTAAGTCATGTGACATACAAATTTTCCTCATCATCACCATTTTACAGATAAGGGAAATCAAACCTCATCAAGGGATATGCAGCAAGGAGGCAAATAAGGTCAAATTTGAACAAATGTATACAGGATTCTGAACCCATTTCCCAAAGACAGCACTTTACAGTCCATTCACCGGTGAGCATTTTGCAGGTTGACCAGTTGGCTGTGCTTTTGAGGTTAAAGGGCATATAATATGGGGCAACCAGAATAGAATGTCACAATATAGACTTTGGGGTATTAAATTACTTCTAGTCCAAGAGAGAAAGTGTCTCCCCTCCCCTGTTCAAATTCTGCAAGCAGGCTAGACGGTGTTGAATTTCTCAGATGTTGTACTGTTTCATGTTCTTTCAAAGTGTGTTAGACCCTATCGCCCACGATTACTCCCAGGTGCAAAATTGTATGCACAAACAGTTGCAGCAGCAATTTACTGACTGTGAGCTCAATCAGCCAATTGTGAGCACAATTAGCTGCTCCCTGCTCATTTGGAAGGAGCTGGGGCGATGATTGCCTCTGCAATTAGCCAGTTGTGGGCAGCTTGGCTTGCTTGTGCAATCTTGCACATGCAGGCAATGTGCAAAAGTGATGCATGCCTGCAGGCTCACACTTTTGACTCCAGCTGTCTGACCCAGTGTCCACCCACAACTCTTTGTATAGGGATGGAGGCTCCAAACTTGGGAAGAGAAAAGATGGAATCGTCAAAGTCAGATTTTGTGTAACGCTAAAGAGACTAAGGACACAAACCTTCCCATACCTTGGTGTAGGAGGGAGGGAGGTGAGCACTAATCTGTGTTGGCAAAGGGTAAGCTGTGTCCAGGGTTGAAAACCACCTTAATCATTAATGATCTGGGTGCAAAAAAAGAAAGATCCATATGAAAATGTGTTACTTAGTGGAAGGAACTATTTGTATTATCTGAGTGATTTGCTTTGGGGAGTTGGAAGAAAGCAGAAACTAGACTGAATGGGGGAATCAAAATGCCACATTAAGTCACTAGTGCAATCAACAAATTTTTTTCTTCCTTCTTCCTGTATCCTGATGAAGAAAAAAATAACTGATCCTCCCAGTGGAGTTGGGTGGTTTCCTACCCACCTGTCACTGCCAAGGAAAGCCTGGAAACACAGAAAATTGTATTGCAGCTGTCCACAAAATGAGCTGCAGCCTGCCTGAATGTGTTCTGGTTTCCCCTTAGTACATGTTGATTAGAAAAAAGACAAGTTCCCTGTATCTTAAATGAGGTTTTGTTGCATGCATGTGCCTTTCTACCTAGAAGCTGGTTTATAAAGGAAATTGAAGGAAAGAGAAGTCACTGTTTGGCAGCAGGCTTCACTCAGTTGATTCAGGTATCCTGTGATCCTTGTGAAGTAAGGGGCATGTGTTATTCTTTGTAACTATGCTAAGTCTATTAGAATTGTACAGGGCAGTTCATAACAGGCCAAATGTAGTAAAAGTCCCAAAGCCCATCAACTGATAAGAGAATAAACAAAGTGTAGAGTATATACAGTAGAATGGCATTCAATCATAAAAAGGAATAAAATACAGATTAGCATTCTAACAAAGATGAGCTTGGACAAATAAGACAAAGTGGAAGAAGCTAAACACAAAGACAGCATATTGTATAATTGAAATTATATGAAATATTCAGGGGACACATAACCACAGAGAAATGGAGTAGCGTTCGCTACTTGGGGGAAAGTGAGAATTAGGAGCGATTGCTACTGGGTTGGGGGTTCCTCTTAGCACAGAGCAACATTCTGGCATTAGATGGCTGTATAACCCAGTGAATATATGAAAATCATTGAATTGTGTGTCTAAAGTTATACCTTTTGGATATATGAATTATATCTCACTTTGAAAGTAGAGAAAATTTGTCCTTTAAGATGGGGAGTATAAAGAGAGTTCTCAATGTCTGAATATCAGCACCCACTTTCTGCTCAAGCCAAGGAGCTTATATGCATAAAGAGTGGGAATGAAGCAAGGAACATGCATGAGTTATTAACAGCTGACAAAGTATTGCTACCCTCAGCCACTTCTCCCTCAACCCCGCCATGTTGAGACATTGTCTCTTTGTCCACAGCGTACACACTTTATATTAAATTGAGCTAATTGTTTTTTTAAAAGATCAAGGGTTGGTATTGTTTATCCACCTGGAGTAGACAATTGAAAAGATGCATTTGCTGCTGCTGACAACGTAGGCCTTATTTCCCCAGAAGGCTCAACCAAGCAGATGCCAGCTAGAAATGCTTTTGTAGTGTTCCTCTGTGAAAAAAAGATGTGTTGCTTTAAGGCAGCATCAAACACATTCTATCTGTTTCCTCACATGCTTTTGCTCCACTGTCTACCTCATCACTCCAGCCATCTCTGTGTCTTCACATTCAGTCACACTTGGATCCACTGTCTGCCTCCATCACTGCAGCTATCTGTGTCTTCACACTCAGTCACACTTGGCTCCACTGTCTGCCTCCATCACTGCAGCTGTCTCTGTGTCTTCACACTCAATCACACTTGGCTCCACTGTCTACCTCCATCACTCCAACCATCTCTGTGTCTTCACACTCAGTCACACTTGGCTCCACTGTCTGCCTCCATCACTGCAGCTATCTCTGTGTCTTCACACTCAATCACACTTGGCTCCACTGTCTGCCTCCATCACTCCAACCATCTCTGTGTCTTCACACTCAGTCACACTTGGCTCCACTGTCTGCCTCCATCACTGCAGCCATCTCTGTGTCTTCACATTCAATCATACTTGGATCCACTGTCTACCTCCATCACTGCAACCATCTCTGTGTCTTCACACTCAATCACACTTAGCTCCACTGTCTGCCTCCATCACTCCACCCATCTCTATCTGAAGGATCCAACAGAAACTCCTGAGTCCTTGTGAATAGCTCTCTCACCTATGCTGTGCAATGCACCACGGGGCTCTGTAGCGACTTGAGCAAAAAATGTTTCCCATAGTCTCAAATGTTTCGACACTCCATCGCCCGTTGGTGTTGCTGTTTGGGGCAGTTTTAGGTGATGCTGTCTTGATGTAGTAAGTTGAAGTCCTCCGACCTCTTCTAGTTCATTTTTCTCTGCTTCATGTGTATGGTTCAAGATGTGAGCTCTCAGCTTCCTGCTCCTGCTGGTACGCCCACTGCCTGTTGCCATGATATCCATGATGTCCCAACACCTTTAAACCTTAAGTCAAATGAGCTCTTCCTTCTATAAGTTGCCTTGGTCATGTTTGTTAGCACAGCAACAGAAAAATAACTAAGACAGGCTTCCCTGTTTTCATGTGTCAAGTTCCTAAATTTTGTTCAAACATTTTGCCATACTACTTTGTTACTTCAGAGACCTTCTAACTGGCCTGATTCCATTCCCACTTACCCTACATCACAGCTGATGCAACGGACAATTAGACCTGGTCTAACTTGTCTCTTGATTAAGACTCTTCAGTTGTTCTTTTGAATAAAAAAAAAAATCCTTCACCAGGAGTCTCGTTCTAAATATCAGTGGCATCAGAATGCAAATCATGTCAATCATTCCATCCCCCTTGCCCATTTCAGCACTTCTGCCCCAAAGCAGGCTTATATTATTACAGGAGGATGGCATGTGCGCACATAGGGGATTACATTCTAAAGTGAGCAGGATAAATACATACCCTTGTTGGATACAAAGGACCAGGCCTTGCCAACGCAATGTGAGCAGAAATGGAGTCTAGGACTTGACTGTACAGGAGTCTGTGGCTTGGAGTCACACGTACAGCCAGATGTGCTAGCGTGTATCTGTAAGCTCGGCACTCCTATAACAAGATGGGAGGCAGAGAGAGGACGCCCAGAAGCTCATGGGCCAGCTACTATCCTGGAGTGTCGATGAGACTCTCCCTGAACAAAGCGGAGAACCGGCACCTGAAGTTGTCCTCAGACTCCCATAGGCACTTCCATGGCACACATGTGCCTGCTCTCACACATGTGAACACACTCACAAAGATAATAAAAGAAGGAAAATATTCCCAATGGGTTAAGGTACAGCAAAGTTTGAGAGCTGACATGAAGCTCTCCAAGACCATCAAAATATTCATTGTTCATATGCCATCAGGACTTCAGGGGTTCAATCAGTACAGATATTGGAAACTGTTGGTGCAAGAATCTAAATGATTTGCAGATCTACATTATACCTGCCATCTGAGTAAGAAATGCATCTTTATTCATCTTAAAATTTAGTTTGTTATCACAGCATCTTCTTTCCTATTCTGACTGATGAATAGAAAACGAATTCCAGCATGTCTTAAGAACCGTCTTCTCTGGTGTGACAAACACAGCCCATTTCCCCACTGTTGATGCTCAAGCACCCTTTCCTGAGAGGGGAAAAAAAGGAGATAGACTCTTTGGCTTGAATTCCAAAGAGTGGTGCAGAAAACATGATTTATGGATGCCCAAATCACAGTAAGCCGTGTGGCATAGAGAACAGTAAATAACTGAGCCCTGCTGGAAGAACAGTGGTTTCCTGTGGTGCATCTCATAGCCCCTGCCCAGGAGCCATCCTCCACCTGAGACACAGTACTTAGAATGTCTGTAGAACTTTGGAAGTTAAAGAGAAAGGGAAAGAAAAAAGAGTAAATGATAATATTGAGGGCACAGGCTCCTCAAGAGAGACGGCCTTCACAGGCTCATCAGTCACCTGTTAAATTCTGGAGCTGATGATGCCCTATAGTCCAGGGTCAATGAGCTCCTCCTTGAATGGCCTTCATGAGCCTCAAATCCCAAGCACGGCAGTCCTAGTCCTTACAGAAATAGAAACAAGTGCAGGGCATGTTCCTTCTTGAAAACTTCTCTCTGCTGAATCCTTAAAGAAACACATAGGGAAGTCTGGGGAGACACACAGTGGAGACTGTTCCAGAGAAGTTGAGCTAACAAGACCCTTGATGGAGATCCTCTAACAGCTTAAGGCTACAATGAGTTATGGCAGAGGAAGGCAGAGGATGTTGAGCTAGCCCTGCTTTTTAGAGAACAGGATAAGGAGAAGAAATGATTTCATACCCAAAAGGCTTCTCTACACACCAAAGATTATCTAATACTGATTAAATTAAAGCCCTAAACTGACTAGGGCTTTTGTTAAATGAAAGGCATACTCCTAGAGTTCACAAGAAGTGTTAATCACTTGAGCTATCAGGCAGTGCTATCATCAGATACACCTTCGTAAAAAATGGGACAATCAATACGTGTCTTGACTCAGAATTACTCAGTCAGCTTACCACCTCTCACACCAAATGAAGGACACCTGTCCTCTTGACTCCTTAATGCTGACCCTCCTTCTGGCAATGTCACTGTGGAAGGGCAGAAATATCGACTGATCTGGTAACTTTTTCTAGCACACATCATTTGTATTTCTAGAATCTTCTTAGCGATGAGGAACTTGTTAATTACTATGTAAAAAGAGAGTGCTGCTGAAATGCCAAGTTAACATTTGTAATGACGCTGGTTGTAGATGTTGACAATGCTCCTATTATCAAGATGTCATTTCCATGTTATATTTAATTACAGCTAGTATTCCTGGATGTGCAGACATGTTATTGGCTCTCATTGACTCATTATCTATTCTGTTATTTCTATATTAAATTCTAATATTTTCTCTGTCTTTTTTTTTTTTTTAGGAAGAAAAGAATGTCTTCTGAAAGCCAAAGTCACTCATCTCCTTTATCCAATAGTCTAATGCCTATCTTATCTCCGTGTCCAGATCCGTCAAAGAAAATATTGACTTCGTACTTTCTTTTGAAATTGCCTCAGTCAAGTTGAAATAGCACTATTAGATGTCACATGGGTTTTAGCATGTTTCAAAAAATGTATTTGAAGACTTTTGTGCATATCTTTGTAAGACTGTAGTGCATTGAAAAGATATGCCCATGTCCTAATCCTCAGGACCTATGAATGTTACCCTTTACTATAAAGGTTGTGTGTGTGTGTGTGTGTGTGTGTGTGTGTGTGTGTGTGTGTGTGTGTATAACTAAACCAAGGATGCTGAGATGAGCAGATGCTCTCAGATCTCCATCATATATACACATATGAGAGAGAGACAGAGAGACAGAGAGAGACAGAGAGATGGAGATTTGACACCTGCGAAGGCAAAATGAAGATGGAAGCAGGAACTAGAGTGATTTCAGCCATAAGCTAAGGAATGCAAGTAGCTACCACAAGTTGAGAAGTGAGAGATGACTCTCCCCCAGAGCCTCCGGGGGATATACTGCCCTGCTGACAACTGGGCTTCAGACTTCTGAATTCCAGAACTGTGAGAGAAAGAGTATCTGCTAGCTTTGGCTGCCAAGGCTAGCAGTTCATTACGTTGACCCCAAGAAGCTAATAAAAAGTCCCAAATAGTAACAAGCCCAGTTATCCAGTCACATTGACTCACGCAGTACATTATTTCCCCACCAGCAAATACATTGCAAACTCCATGAACTACTTTCAATTATTTTCTTCTGGTGATGTTGGGGATCACACCCTGTGCATGCTAGGCAAGCACTCCACACCTGAGCTTTATCCCCAGTGCTTTAGTTGTTTTACAGTGGGCGTATGAGCGTGTTTGTCTTCTTAATGCTATTAACACCAGCTGCAACCTGAATTAGTTCTTCCTTCTAAGGGGAGTGATTATAAGACTCCAGTAGATGCCATCCAGGTGAGCTGCCTACAGGTAACCAGGTCTGCACCGCTAGCAAGGGATTCTGGGACACCACAACATGCTGTTCGTGGTGTTTTTCTTGTTAATGTTGTCTTTGCCTCTCAACTTCATTTGATCATGAAAGACTCAACCGCTAATGCATAACACTGGTAACACTGGCCATATTCCAGTCTTTGTCACATTTCTTTTATCATGCTTATGTTATTGCGAAGATTAATCTTTTAGAAGCCATAATAGAGGCTACTTCATACTGAGGAGACAGTATTAATAAGTCTTCAACTAGGTACTGAATTTTTATTTCTCTCTGTGTGGCGTGTGTGTGTGTGTGTGTGTGTGTGTGTGTTCTTGTAGATATACTGATAGGTGCACATGCACACACATACCTCTGCATGTGGAGGTCAGAGGTCAACTTCAGGAATCATTCTTCAAATGCTATCCACTTTTACTTTTAAGGCAGGGCCTTTGTTGGACAGGGGTTTCCCAACTGGTCTAGGCCAGCAAGTCACAAGGCTCCATTTGTCTCCACCTTGCCAGAACTGGGCTTACAAGGACTCACCACCATGCCTGGATTTGTTTTTAATGAGGGTGCTGAGGACTGACCTCGGCAAGTACTTCACTGACCAAGCCATCTCCCCATGAGTTAGCATCGACTTCGGAGCTTGTAACAGTGTTAAACAGACCACTCATACCATGTCAAGGCATAAGCATCTCACACAATCAGAATTCACCTCTGGGAAGATGTTTTATTGGAAGTGGAGTCTTCTGAAATGCTTCAACTACTTCTGTGTTTCAGTTTATCTAAAAACAAACTTCTATTCATTACGAAGAAGTCAGGAAAGCCTCATGATCCCAAAGTGTGGCAACAAGGAAGGGTTCTGGAAAGAAATCTGTCCCTCCTTAGATACCAGTCAGCAAAACTAGACTCTGTGAGTGGAAACCCAAAGAGACTCTATGCCTAACATGTCCCCACCAAAGGACGTATAAGCATCATAACTAAGGAGACCTGTTGACTCCACGATGCTTATACCCTAAAGTCCCTTCTACAACAGAGCACATTAGTTGTTTTAAACGCAAGTGGGGCTGCTCACACTCCAGTGGTTGACCCTACGGCCACACACATACTGGTGACACCAAGTGGACTCAATGGTTTAAAAAAAAAAAGACCAATAAAATTTGTAGAAAAAAACGTGTAGGGGGAATGGAGATGAATTGGAAGAAAGGGTATGGATTTGGGTTTGATAAAAACACCTTATATACATATATGAAATTCTTAAACAATAGAAAAATAAATGTAAGTTTTAAGTAAAATGGAAATAGGGCCTTCTCATTGAGACTGGGAGCATCTCTGTCTATAATAAAACAGGAAGATGTGCTATGGCTGACAAGGCTACTCACTGGGTGCCTCCTTATCACTCTGGCCACATACCACCACACAGTGTCTTCTAAACCATAGATACCAGGCCATAGTCTTCATTGTATTTCTTCAACGGATGAGACAGTTCATGGCTCTAGTTCTTTTTGTTTGTTTGTTTGTTTGTTTGTTTGTTTGTGTTTGTTTTTTGTTTTTCGAGACAGGGTTTCTCTGTGTAGCCTTGGCTGTCCCGGACTGCTTTAGACTAGGCTGGCCTCGAACTCACAGTGATGCAACAGCCTCTGCCTCCCAAGTGCTGTGATTAAAGATGTGTGCCACCATACCCGGCATGGCTCTAGTTCTTCACCCACAAGGGCTTCAACCAGATACAGCGCACCCAGAGATCATCATTTTTTGATTGCATCTTAGACTTCCTCTGTCCCTCTCTGCTCACTTCCCTCCCTACTCACACACTCAGTCTCTCTCTCTCTCTCTCTCTCTCTCTCTCTCTCTCTCTCTCTCTCTCTCTCTCTCTCTCACACACACACACACACACACACACACACACACAGCACTAATATTCTCACTGCATCCCATCTTGTGTTCCTGATAGCCTTCATCATCACCTCCAATTATTTTGTTTGTCCATGCATGTGCTTACCCACTCTGAACTGTCTTGTTTACAGATACAGCTTCAGTAAATATACCCAGTACATAGTATTAACTCAATAAATATTTGTTGAACAAATAATTGGTTCTTCTAAAATTGCTAACAGTTTCAGAGATCTGATTGAAACCTGATTAAATGGGATTAAAAATGTAACCCCAAACTACAATAAAAAAAAATTAAAACTTGGAGGAGGGACAAAAGGCAGTGTGAAATTTTTCTGTGAGAGCACCAGCTAGAAAAGCCAGCAAGTTTACACTGAGTCCTTTCTTCCAAACCCTCTTTGGTCTCCAAGGCCTGGTCATAGAGAGGAACTGCAACTGTAAGAAATGAGGTCCAGGTCCATTCTTTTAACAGTGAAAAAGCAAAATTAGACATTCAAATCTTTCCATCGGAAAATTGAAAACAGCTATGAAAGAGGCAAACCTACCTGAAGTGTGCCACATGTTTTAAGATGTACTTTAAGCTGATTCTGTCCCACGGGGGAAAGTTTCCAGAGCAAAGGGTGCAGATCTGAAACCCAGACCTCTTTTGCATGGACCTGGGTTCTCACATTCATCTACCCCTTATCTTCCAGGTTGGTTTCCCCAGCTTGTTTTAGAATAAGCACAACCAAACTGAGGTTGACCTGTGAGCCCAGGGAAGAAGAGCCAGCACTGGGTTCCAGCTCCAGGTGTCCTGGCCATTAGAGGACCCATCTCTGCCCATTCTGGAATAATGCTTGAAACAGCTCCTTTTTTTCCAAAGTAATTCTTCTTTTAACCACTTTCAGACCCTGCAGGGGGCACTTTAAGAAGAGCCATCTTTACTTCCACTTTGAAGTGTGTTGTTTGTTTTGGGCTAACTGCAAAGGAGCAGGCACGTTGGTGTTTGTTGTTAGGGCTGTGTTTGTAGCCTGTGTGGTTGCCTGGCACCCGGAATGAGGATAGATGTTCCAGGATTGAGCCCTAGTCTTGTGGCAGTTTCAAGGCCTGGGTACCCCAGCACCATTGCGGGTGCTGCTCACCACTCCAGCTCAGTTTTGACCATACGTTGTCCTGGAAAAACCCTCCAAACACATTTGGCCCTGGGCACCTTATTCCCCTGGATTTTTAATCTTGAGAGCAATTTAAGGAAAATGTAATCCATATGTCGCTGATTCATTTAAATCACAAAAACATTGAGTTTTGTGAGTTATTTGATGTCAAAATGCCTTTTGAGATTTTTTTTTTAAATAAACTTTCCAAGTCGTTTGCTTTAAAAACACATACTCACATTTTGCCAAGGGTGAGTGGATTCAGACTCTGATGGATTTGGATAGAGTTTAAAATTCTGAACTCGTAAATTATGACCACATTAAGATAAAGCCTGCATCGCGCAATACCCAGGCAGCCCCCACAGAAAGCAAAAGCTAGGTCGTCATCCAGACAGTCCCACAATTCCCTGTGCATGCCCCCAAACCAATAAAACACACAGGAGACTTGCTCACTCGCCATCCCCCATCCCCGCGCCTAATTCAGATGTTGGCAGCTATTGAACTAAGGACCTGGGCGGCATCTGTCAATCCTGGTACATGCAGAGGAGTTTAATTTTAAGGAATCCTTTCCAATGCATGAGGGGTGCAGCGTACAAGGAGTGATGAGGTACAGGGAAAGAAAGACTGCTTTCTTTAGAAGCAGGTTGTTCTGGGTAAAATCAAAAGCCTTGAAAGGATACGAGAAGGAAAAGATTCCCCAGATGTGGCTGAGCTTTCTGCAAGGGCAGTGGAAAATAGATGGTTCAATAAAGTGTTTGCAGTCTTCTTCCAGTGGGGAGGAGTCTGTGGGAATAGACAACCAATAGGAAGGAAGGACTTGGTGATACTTTCTCCTAATATGGAGAAGCTTGGGAGTGTTTTGTGGTGTTGGTGTTGTAGTTGTTGTTGTTGTTGTTGTTGTTGCTGTTGTTGCTGTTGTTGTCTAAATAAAAGAAGGGTAATTGTAAGCCTTTCAGGAGACCAAGTTATAATAAATTAAAAACCACTAACTTTTGTACAGGCCTATCATGAAGTACAGGGATAACAATGATGGGCTTCGCCATGGTGATGAGTGATGGTGGGTACCGTCTCTGTTCCCCATGATATCTGCTGATAATGATAGTTGAGACTGTCACAGCTCACTCTGGAGACAGGGCTTTTCTTTGGGTGTGGGGTGCGCAGAGGTGAGGTGAGCCTTCTTTAGTCTGTCTCATTTTTGAGACAGGACCTCTCACTGACCCTGAAGGTCACTGGTTGCCTGGACTGGCTATCGTGTGAATTCTTTGGGTACTACCTGTCTCTGCCTCCCAAGCACTGGGATTCCAGGCTTGGCCACCACTTCAGGCTTTTTTTTAAAAGTGTGTGTGGTAGATCCAGCCAGACAGTGATCCTTTGTGTAGGTCGGAGCCCTCAGCCAAATCCCCAGTGAGTGAAGCGATGGAAGTCATTTTATATTCAAGCCACAACACCCACCATGGCATCTCGTTCAAGCTTACCTTAGCTACTCCACACCATAAAAGCAGCTGGGGATGGGGGTGGGGAGGAGGACACTGCAAAATTTGGAACACCAGAGATGGTTGGCACTTCCACCATCACCATAGCAACCACAGTGACAGTGACAACCATCAAACAATAGCAGTACCAGTGCGCCCTTACTATAAGCCTTACTATTACATCTCATCTGTCCCCACACAGCCCATTGAGTTACATGCCATAACCTCCTTTGAGAACAGTGGGAATCAAGGCTGAGAGAGGTGTGGAAACTTTCCCAAGGATAAGTCACTGGGGTCTGAAAAACTTGGATTTAGAACTGAGGCATCTAATTCCAAGGGCTGTGTTCTTAGCCAAAACAGGAGATCAATAAATAGTTGCTGATTGACTGATTGATGATTGATTGACTCGAGCAGAATTCCAGGTGGAGGGTTGTCACCATCTGTGCTCATCTGTCATTGGGTTGCCATGTGAAATGAAGACTATTTATCTCTTGGAGTCAGTTCCTGTCACAGATCCCTCGTTTAACGTTCCCATCTAACCTGTCATGGTAATGTTATTTTTGCCACTAAAAGTTTACTGTGGAACAAAGAAGCACTTGATTCTAATTGCAACACCCAAAATGGCAGCCTCTCTGAAACACTGTGCATTCCACGGCTTTAAGATACCTAAAAACAAAATACCCTATAGAGGACAGGAGGAAAAAAAACAACTAAATTGAGACAAACAGATATTTTTTATATTTAAACTTATTTTAATTGACACACTAACAAAATTGTACATAATCATGTGGTACTGTGTGATACTTTAATACCTGTGTACATGGTGTGGTGTGTAAATTACATCTACCTAGCTCCTCAAACATCACAGTGGAATTCCAAAGACTGTCCTGGCTATTTGAAATACACATTAGCCATCCAGTGCCATCTTATTGTTCAGTGGCACAGCAGGATTCCTTAACCATGTATTACTAACTGAACAGCCACTCATCACCCAGCGCTCCAGTTCTCACTTCCTTCTACTCTTCCGAGTCTCTCTCATAACCCACACCACTCTATTCTCAACTTGTGGGAGGCCAACGTTTTTAGAGTCCACACGTGAGGTCAGACACTACATCTTTCTGTACCTGGCTTATTTCACTTCCCACCAGATGTTCCACTTCCATCATTGCCACCACCTTCTACCATATTTGCCTTGCCCATTCTCGGATCTGCAACGGGACTTCCCTGGCCCTCATCTCCAGCCACAAGTCCCACAAGAAGGGCCAGCTCTGAACACCATTGTTCTTTCTGGACTGCCAGAGCCAGTGCAAGTGAAGACTGTACATAAGTGTGGAATGTGGGGCCAGACCTGGCTGCCTCTGGAATGCAGCTGGTGTTAATGTAAAGAGTGTGGAGAGACCAGCAGCAGAAAGATGGGAGGAGCCTCTATGAAGGCAACACCAAAAAAAAAAAAAAAAAAAAAAAAAAAAGGAAGCTGCCATTGAAAATCTAAGGGTCCCCAAGAAAAGCATATGAGGTGTCATCTGCTATTTTCTGGATAGTTAATGTCCCCTAAAGGTCTATATGGTGAAGGTATGGTCCCCAAGGTCTCACTATAAGAAGGTAGTAGAGCGTTTAAGAGGTTAGGCCTTGTGGGAAGTTCTTAGGGGCTCTTGGAGGCCATTGTAGGGTCCATATCCCTTTTCTCTTATCTTTTCTTGGTGACCATGAGGTAAAAGCATTTGTTTGTTCTGGACTCTCATCATGACGTAACTGAGCCAAATGGCCATGGAAGCTCCACAACTTTGAACCCAAAGAAACCTTTTTTAAAACATGAGATGCTTATCATAGACATGTTGTTATAGTAACAGAAAGCTAGCTGAAGCATCACCATACCACTGAGAAAGGAAGGGCTCAGAAGGGGATTCCTGGGGCTCCAGTGGGCTAGGTTGAGAAACAAGGAACTTGCCTTTGGCCTGGGTATTTCCACTGGGCATTCTGGGCTGATGGCTTCTTGGCCACTTTATCTGCATTCTGTACGATGTAAACTAATACAAAAGAACTGGTGTGTGTATGGAATTATAGAGACCTAAGAATATCTAGGTTTAGGGGCTCTATAGACAAAAGAGTGGGTTTGGGAAGGGAGGCAAGACTAGGTCAGGACAGAACACAGATCTTCACCCCTACCCCTAGAGCAAGAGTCTGTGTATTCCACTGATAAAGGTACAGAAGACTTTACACATATAAGAAAACAAAGAATGTTCATGGTGCTTAAAGGCACTCAGCACCTTGATAAAAGATGTTGGACTACAGAACTGGAAGTGAATCCTATTTGAGGCAGAAGAATTAGAATGAGCAGAAATAAAAGCCAAAAGTAAAAGTGGGAAAGTCAAGTCTCATCTCAAAGAGACACAAATGAACAAAGACGGCTTTGGTGGGCAGAGGGGGCTGCTTTCAAATTTTGAAATCTTAGTAGAAGAATTGAAAAGGTAAAGAACCAGTCCTGAGATCAGATTTGGTGGAGACTTAAAAGAAACAGCACCTACATAAACACATAACATGTAGGATGTATGTTTGTAAAAGGAGACAAAAAGGTAAAGCATAAGAGACATGGGATGGATCCCAGAGACGTCACAATAAGCTGGCTGAAACACCACCAAAAGGAGAAAGGAAGACTGATGGAAGAAAAGTAAGGTTCAAAATAAAAAAAAAGAACTATGCAGGGAGCCTCTAGCCTGTGCTGGTCTAGCCTCCGGATGGGAAGGATTCCTGTAGCCCTGGAGTTAACTAGAGAAAAAAGAACGGACCCTTGGTGTCTTATGAAATTCCCAAACTTTAAAGATAAAGAGAAATCACTGCAAGTTTTCAGAAAGAAAGCAAGACTTTTTAAATGATTTTTTTTTTTACATCTAGCCCTCAGGCTGAAACAACCTGGGGACACACATGTTAAACATTTAACTAACTACAACCAGGGTTGGCATAGAACAGGGCTATGGGATCAGTCTGCTAACACGGAGGGGAAACAGAATGCAGGGGGCTGCACTAGAGAAGACAACAGAATCTCTCCGAGCAACTTTTGTGGGACAGTATGTGCCCTTTAGGACACGGCTTCTCAGATGAGACTGATCACCCAGGGATTGATCCACACTTATTTACAGATAAAGGGCACTTTCATACACGTGGTTTTTCACTGACACCCACTTAACTTCCACTCATGGACTAGTGGCTATGTCCCAGTCACCAAAGGCAGCAGTGTAGAAAGTTGCAATGTGCTTAGGTGGTGGTGGTGGTTAGAAAGTAAGCAGAAGATGGAAGAAGGTGGAGAATGACAAAAGCACAGAAGCCAATGGTGTCCTGTTTAGGCATTAGTTAATATCTACACCTATACCACCAGAGCAATGCCACAGGTCCAGGATGCTCCTGGCTGGAAGAAGGGAAGTCTGTCCTCCAGCTGGCTCAATCATGAGTAGAGCCTAGGAGTTGGGGTGGGAAGCCCAGAAGTGGGGGGTGGAGGGCTGCCTGTGGTGGCTGTCACACCTGGTGGGCTGAGAAAGCTGTCATTATGGAGCATTAGCATAAGAAAGCGAGGCCCCTGTGTTTGGGCTTGTCACCCTGCAGTGACAGGGTGCACAAATGTGGGCAGACTTGGGGAACAGAGGCCTTCAGCATCTGCACTGACAGTGTTGGGTACCACAGCTGTCACTCTGCTGGGACTGGCCCGCCTCCACTACCCACGCTGCCATTAGAATGAGCAGCTACTCGCCCACCACCTTTATTTCCACACAATGTGTCAATAGTCACTTGGCAGGTCGGAGCTGGGAGACAAGGGCGGGGCACATCTGCTTGGCTGGGACAGAAGAGGATTCTAGAAGCTTCCACCTCCCCTCCTCTGTATCCAAAGAGTTGGACAGTATGCTGTCTGCTCTCCCAGAGGTCTCAGTCCTCAAGGTCACTGGCCTGGATGCACGCAGGGAGAGTCCTCCAATTCAATTCAACCCCCCTCTTCCTCGTTTACCTGATGAAACAAAAACACAGAAGAAACTAAACAGGAAGTTCAGGACAGCAAAAGATGTCTCAAGAAATGGGTTTACTTGTCAAGGACACCTACAGAGGACTCAAACACAATCAGGGTGCGTGTTTTGGGTTTCTTGATTTCTATGTCATGAATCCCCTTTGAATTTTGCTAATGCTACTAGCAGGAAACTGAAAGATGTCTAATAGTCTGTAAGTCTAGAAAAATGTTAGAGTAAAACAGATATTCGAAGAGAAGCAACACTGACTGAGGATTCAGCACAACAGCAATGGGCGTAGCAGCAAACAGACCACACAACAGCCTTCTTAGGATACCCTGGTAGGATGCTTATTATAGGGTTGAACATTTGGCTTTGGACCATTACACTGACCCAAAACAAAACAAAAAAAACCAAGCAAACAAACAAACAAAAACAAAAACAAAACAAAAACCCTTGCTAGAAAAGGAGAGGATCAGAGATAAGAATAAATAATCCAAGATTACCACAAGTGAATTGCTGTTCCTAATACCACAGTCTTGCTTCTCCTTTGCTCTTCAAGATGACCCAGCAAACTAGGAGTTAAAGATTAAGCATCTACAATCCAGTAGGGATGCAGCCAGCAGTCAGGGCAGACCTGACCCTGATACTTGATTCTGTAAAGGCTATTTGGGTCTATGGCTTCCTTGGGACCAACTCCACATTAGATGTCTGGTTACGTGTGTACTTCATCCAGATATTTGATGAGAGAGGATTTCAGTTCCAGAATGAATTAGGGGGCAAATGCTGGCAGGAACTGAACCAACTTCAACAGTCCTGCATCCAGGTCACGTCATCTCCCGCCCCCCCCCCCCAATTCCCCTACTGAGGCTCAAACTCTTCTAGTTGGCAAGCCAAGGGTGTTAAGACATAGAAAAGAAACATGGAGTGCTGCACTCACAAAATTCAAAGTAGCAAAGCGAGAAGGCCTGTTGGGACTACCCAACGCTGCCCCCTCATTTTACAGCTGAAGAAACAAGACCCCAAGGTTAAGAAACTGCTTCAAGGTCACACAACCCATTATAGGTAGAGCCCAGATGGGAATCCCCAGACTCTAGCTTTGGGCCTGAAGAGGCAAGTCAAGTGGAAAAACAGATGCAAATGCTTGCATGTGCCTCTGGGAGCCAAGGTCCGGGTAGCATCCATGGAAACCATTCTTGAAAGCAGGGCTTCACATTTGCCTCATGCTGGCTATGCCCAGCCACCACAGCTCCCTAATTCAGGCAGGGAAAGGGGCTCTTGAAAGAGCTGAGGGCCTTGCTCACAGGGCTGCTTACAGGAGCCTTGGAGTAGTCATGCTGTCTGTAGAGCAGTCTCTGAAACTGGCTTTCAGAGACATTTACCCTAAAAAGTCTCACAGTTTCCTGCAGATGTTTAGCCAACAGCAACTTACTTTCACGTTCTGAAAGTAAAACTACCCAGGACCTTATGATTTTCCCCAAAGGTGGTAGGGGGTGGCACGTGAGCATGGGCTTGTATAAAACGTGCCCTGCACTAGCATGGACCACCTTTGCTTTTCTTTTTGGTAAAATTTTACGTCTCTTCGGGGCATTCATCATACAGACTCCCATTTTTATCCCAGGAAAGAAATGGAATATACAGTGTCCATCAGAATCTCTTCTTGTTCTTCCAAATTTTATTTTAAAATGCCAATTTTCATATTCCAAAACTTCGCTTAAACTACTTTTAAGGGATCCTGTCCAATAGAACAACCATTAGGCTAGACTAGAATTCAGCACCCTATATGGAGCCCCATGGCAGTCTATAGTAGCCATTATATTTATGGTAAAAAAAAAAAAAAAAACAGATGAAGCAACTATGTCTGACTGGACCTGATATGTCCTGTGGAGTCTCTGTAGCTATGTCTTGATCTGGGATGAACCTACACCTGGTGAGAGATTCATTGATTGATTGATTGATTGATTGATTGATTGATTGATCTGAGTTCTGAGTAGGTAAATTAGTGACACAACTGGAAAGGCCAGTAAATCAAGGGGTGTGGGGATGGTAGTGGCTAGGCAGACTTTACTGTAACAG
The DNA here is from genome assembly GCF_903995435.1 of Acomys russatus. Classification (NCBI taxonomy): domain Eukaryota; kingdom Metazoa; phylum Chordata; class Mammalia; order Rodentia; family Muridae; genus Acomys; species Acomys russatus. The sequence goes on along the minus strand of NC_067140.1, from coordinate 8,735,170 downwards.
GTTCTGAGACAAGAGAATCTACACAGTACAAGGCACATTTCTAGCCGTTGGGGATACTGATGTATAGGCACCTTCAAGAAAGATTGAGCACACTGCAAACACCCACCCTCTGCCCATGAGGCCTCAGGCTTTCCCCTCTGCATGGGTAGATTCCATAGCTATGAAGGTAGCGAGAGTTAATGTCAAAACTGCAGCCTCTGGCTAGCATTACTGTCTGAGTCTGGAGCTGCAAGGGTTAAGTGCCATAAGCCACGTGTCCTCCAGTGAATGTACTGAGGGTTACACTGATCACACTTTATAAATATGCTCAGCTCTCTGGTTCTGTTAATGGCTCTTCTCAGCAGGAAGCCATTCAGTGCGGAGTAACAAGCACAAATGAAATAACAAGACAATATGTCCACATGCTGAATCCCTCCCTCCCTCCCTCCCTCCCTCCCCCTGCAAAAGCATGATGCAGTTAAGGATGAGGTCTCTGGATAAGCACCCACATGTTATTTAAACCTTTGCTTCCAGTACCCAGAATCCTAGAATGAAAGTTCCCAAGATCAACTTGGTCAAGAAAAGCCAAGCAACAAAAGAACAAAGAAGTGGGGACGGAGGAACTTGGAGCGTCCATCAGGAGAAAATGTTGGGGAAGAAATTACAGGGCTTTAGAAGAAGATAATGAATTTTAGCCTTGAACTCCTCTGGTGTTTTGTTTTGTTTTGTTCTCTTGGAAAGATGGAGGCTCAAGGGAACCAGATCGCCTTACTCAGTTGCCTTTTCACCGTGGTCATGCACACAGATGGCACTCAGTAGCTGTTTGATGATGCTATTTCTGAAATCCAAATGAAGACCCCCCAGTGCAGAGGTCCTTTTCACCCAGTAGGTAATCCACAATAGAAAGGATGAAATGAAGGTAAAGGCTGGTTCTAATTCCCAACAGAGACATCCTACTGGACATCAATCTTATAAAGAAGATAGAGGCCTTTAAAAAGGAAATGAATAAATCCCTTAAATAAATACAAGAAAATACATTCAAATAGGTGGAGGAAATGAATAAAATTGTTCAACACCTGAAAATGGAAAGAGGAGCAATAAAGAAAATGCAAACTGAGGGAACCCTGGAGATAGAAAATCTAGGTAAGCGAATAGGAATTATAGATGCAAACATCGCCAACAGAATACAAAAGATGGAAGAGATAGTATCAATAGTAGAAGATACAATAAAAAAATTGATATATCACTCAAAAATATTAAATATAAAGAGATTCTGACACAAAGCATTTAGGAAATCTGGGACACTATGAAAAAAAAAAAAAAAAAGCCTGAGAGTTATAGAAATAGAAGATTTCTGGCTTGAAGGCCCAGAAAATATTTCCAACAAAATCATATAAGAAAAAATTCTCTGACCTAAAAAAGAGATACCTATAAACATACAAGAAGCTTACAGAACACCAAATAGATTGACCAAAAATAAAGTTCTCCCACCACATAACAATCAAAACAGTAAATACATAAAACAAGAGAAGCATATTAAAAGCTGCAAGGGGAAATGCCAACTAACATATAAAGGCAGACCTATTAGAATTATACTTGACTTCTCAATGGAGACTCTAACAGCCAGAAGAGCCTGGGCAGATGTCTTGCAGACTCCAAGGAATGTCAGCTCAGACTACTATACTCAGCAAAACTTTAAATCACCATAGATGGGGAAAAAAGCCAAGATGTTCCATGACAAAACAAAATTTAAGCAATATCTATGCACAAATCCATCAGTACAGTAGATAATAGAAAGAAAACTCCAATCAAAGGAGGTTAGCTAGACCCAAGAAAACACAATAAATAAATAATTTTACTCTAACAAAAATGAAGAGAAACACACACATACACACAGACACTCACACAACCACCACCAACAACAACAACAGCAACATCAAAATAACAGGAATTAACAATCATCAGTCATTAATATCCCTCAACGTCAATGGACTAAAGTCTATAGCAAAAAGACACAGGCTAACAGAGTCAATTTGGAAACAGAATTCCTTGTTCTGATGCATACAAGAAGCACACATCAATATCAAAGACAGACATTATCTTAGAGTAAAGTGCTGGAAAAATATTTTACAAGCAAATGAAGCCCAGAAGCAAGATGGTATGGCCATTTTAATATCTTTTTTTTTCAATTTTTTAAACTAATTTATTCTTGTTACATCTCAATGTTTATCCCATGCCTTGTATCCTCCCATTCTTCCCTCCCTCCCATTTTCCCATTATTCCCCTCCCCTATGACTGTTCCTGAGGGGGATTACCTCCCCTTGTATATGCTCATAGGGTATCAAGCCTCTTCTTGGCAACCTGCTGTCCTTCCTCTGAGTGCCACCAGGTCTCCCCCTCCAGGGGACATGGTCAAATGTGAGGCACCATAGTATGTGTGAAAGTCATATCACACTTTCCACTCAACTGTGGAGAATGTTCTGACCATTGGCTAGATCTGGGAAGGGGTTTAAAGTTTACCTCCTGTATTGTCCTTGGCTGGTGCCTTAGTTTGAGCGGGAACCCTGGGCCCAAATCTGCCTATCATATTGTTCTACTTGTAGATTTCTAGGACCCTCTGGATTCTTCTACTTTGCTATTCTCCTATGCTTCTCTCATTTAGAGTCCCAATAGGATGTCCTCCCCTCTGTCCCAGTTTCCTGATTTGTGGGACATGCCCCTTGGGCTAGTATGCAGATATAAGTGAGTATATACCATTTGATTCTTTCTGCTTCTGGGTTAACTCACTCATTATGATCATTTCTAGCTCAATCCATTTATCCACAAATTTCGGGAATTCTGTGTTTTTAATAGCTGAGTAGTATTCCATAGTGTATATGTACCACAGTTTCTTTATCCATTCTTCTACTGAGGGACACTTAGGCTGTTTCCATGTTCTGGCTATTATGAATAAGGCTGCTATGAACATGGTTGAGCAAAGTTTCTTGTGGTGTGCTGGAGCATCTTCTGGGTATATTCCAAGGAGTGGAATAGCTGGGACTTGAGGAAGCCCTATTCTCATTTTTCTGAGATAGCACCAGATAGATTTCCAAAGTGGCTGTACTAGTTTGCATTCCCACCAGCAATGAAGGAGTGTTCCTCTCTCCCCACATCCTCGCCAGCATGTGGTGTCACTTGAGTTTTTGATCTTAGCCATTCTGATGGGTGTAAGATGGAATCTCAGAGTTGTTGTGATTTGCATTTCCCTGATGACTAAGGAGGTTGAGCATTTCTTTAAGTGTTTCTCAGCCATTTGATACTTCTCTGTTGAGAATTCTCTGTTTAGTTCCAAGCCCCATTTCTCAATTGGGTTATTCGGTTTGGTGGTGTTTAATTTCTTGAGTTCTTTATATATTTTGGATATTAGACCTTTGTCAGATGTAGGGTTGGTGAAGATTTTTTCCCAGTCTGTAGGCTGTCGCTTTGTTCTCTTGACAGTGTCTCCTGCCTTACAGAAGTTTCTCAGCCTCATGAGGTCCCATTTATTAATGGTTGACATTAAGGCCTGGGTCGTTGGTGTTCTGGTCAGGAAGTTGTCTCCTGTGCCAATATGTTCTAGGCTCTTTCCCACTTTTTCCTCTAAATGGCTTAGTGTCTCTGGTTTTATGTTGAGGTCTTTAATCCACTTGGATTTGAGTTTTGTGCAAGGTGACAAATATGGGTCCAGTTGCATTTTTTTACACATAGACCTCCAGTTAGACCAGCACCATTTGTTGAAGATGCTATCCTTTTTCCATTGAATGGATTTGGCTTCTTTGTCAAAAATCAAGTGACCATATGTGTGTGGATTCATATCTGGGTCTTCGATTCGATTCCACTGATCAACCAGCCTGTTGCTGTGCCAGTACCGTGCTGTTTTAATTACTATTGCTTTATAGTACAGTTTGAGATCAGGTATGGAGATTCCTCTGGAGCACCTTTTATTGTACAAGATTGTTTTAGCTATTCTGGGTTATTTGTTTTTCCATATGAAGTTCAGAATTGAACTTTCAATGCCTTTAAAAAATTGTGTAGGTATTTTGATAGGGATTGCATTGAATCTGTAGATTGCTTTTGGCAGGATGGCCATTTTTACTATGTTAATTCTCCCGATCCATGAGCAAGGAAGATCATTACATCTTCTCAGGTCATCTTCAATCTCTTTCTTCAGAGTTTTGAAATTTTTTTCCAACAAGTCCTTCACTTGCTTAGTTAGAGTAACTCCTAGATATTTTATATTGCTTGTGGCTAATGAAGGGTGTGGTTTTCCTAATTTCTTCCTCTGCAAGCTTGTCATTTGTGTATAGGAAGGCTACAGACTTTTTTGAGTTAATTTTGTATCCAGCCAATTTGCTGAAGGTGTTTATCAGCTGTAGGAGTTCTTTGATGAATTTTTGAGGGTCACTTATGTACACTATCATATTATCTGCAAATAGAGATAATTTGACTTCTTCCTTTCCCATTTGGATACCCTTGATCTCCTTTTGTTGTCTTATTGCTCTGGCTAGAACTTCGAGTACTATATTGAAGAGATATGGAGAGAGTGGGCAGCCTTGCCTTGTTCCCGATTTTAGAGGAATTTCCTTGAGTATCTCTGTGTGTTTGTCTGTGTCAGTATGTCTGTGTGTTTATCATTGAATCCATTTTCATTTTCAGATCTTGAACTGATTTTTTTATTTCTTTCATCTGATTTTTTGTATATTCCTGAGTTTCTTCCATTGCCTCTTTATAGGTCTTCAGAGCTTGAACCGTTTTATCTATTTCTTTCATCTGGTTGTTTGCATTTTCCTGCAATTTTTCCAGTTCCACTCTATGTGCTTCTTTTATGTCTCTCACCTGTTTGTCTGCGTCTTCCTGCATTTGATTACGAATTTTATTTGTTTCCTCCATTACCATCTTCATTACTAAGGATTTGAGGTCATTTTCTTGTATTTCCATTGTATTTGAGTTCTCTGGGTTGTTTTCTTTGGGATAGCTGAAAACTGGAGACGCCATGTTGTTTTGGGGTTTTTGCACATGCTTTTTCGCTGTCCTTTAGAAATCTTGCCATCTTTGTTTTTGTTGGGTAGCTTCCAGAGTTGGAGGGAGGGAGTCTGATGATAGATTCACTTGTTTTCTCATGATTTTCCTAGGCTGGGATCTCTAATGCTTCACTGGTGTGGATGTTAGGAGGTTAGCCCTGTTGTTTTGGACTCTCACAGCCAGTGATCTTCAGCTCCCCTGTGCTATGGGTCCTGCAATCGTTCTGGGTCTCTGAATGAGCGTTGGATCAGGCCAAGATATCCACAGCCTTCTGTGTCCCCTGCCAAGTCCAGCCAGGAACACTGGGCCCGAACGACGGCCCGAACTCAGCTAGATTCTCAGGGCCTGAATCGTCTGCCGAGCTCAGCTAGGGATTCTGGGCCCAAAATGCACACAGGGTCCAGCCAGAATTTTTGGGCTGGGACTACACACCAAGCTCAACTAGGGGCTTTTGACCCAAAGTGCGTGCTGTGGTCAGTTATTGACTCAGGGCCCAAACTGTCTGCCAAGCTCAACCAGGAATTCTGTATTCAAACTGTACATTGTGTCCAACCAGAGTCTTAGAGCCGATGAAACTGAGCGCTCTGCCCAGCCTGCATCACAGCAAGAGAACTGCGGCTGCGCTGAGTTAGCACTGGTGGTGGAACTGAGCGCTCTGCCCAGCCTGCGTCACAGCAGGAGAACTGCGGCTGCTCTGAGTTAGCTCTGGTGGTGGAACTGAGCGCTCCACCCAGACTGCGTCACAACAGGAGAACTGCGACTGAGCTGAGGTGGTGCCTAGGATGGAACTGAGTGCTCCGCCCAGCCTGCTCCACAGCAGGGGAGCTGTGGCTGTGCTGAGTTAGTGCCTCGGGCAGAATTGCTTGCTGGGCTGAGCCAGAACCCGGGACTCTGGGGCTGAACTGTCCGCCAAGTCCAGTCTGGGTCCCAAGGCACCATGCGACCCAAATCCTGCCCAAAGTCCCCTCTCCCACAGCTGGTGCCGCTGGTGCCACTGCTGCAGCTGCCTCTGCCACTGCTGCTCCAATCTGAGAAAATCTGCACTTCTCCAGTGTGCAGGGGCACGAAGGTCCTCCACACCCTGGTTTCTCCAAACCGTGGAGCACTCCCGCTGCCGTGGTGTGGGGACCTCGGTGTTCCTGGCTCAGAAATCTGTGCAATTCCCTGAATTGTTCACTGGAGCCTCCAAACATGGTCCACACTGCTCGCCGCCATCTTGGATCCCCTGCGGAGTCGGGGGCTCTGCTTTACGAACACTGAGTCCGGATGCTGGCGTCAGAAGCCTAAAACAAAGCTATCCTGTGAGCCTCCCTTGGACGCGCATGCCTCAGACGCTCTTCCTGTTAGGCAGCCTGCGCCATTTTAATATCTAACAAAATAGACTTTCAACCAAAATTAATCAAGAGATATGTGGAAGGGCACTTTTTATTCATCAAAGAAAAAAAACCTACCATGATGATGTTTCGATTCTGAACATATATGCCTCAAATGAAAAAATACCCACATTTGTAAAAGAAACATTACTAAACCTTAAATAACGCATTGAGCCCCACACATTAGCACTGGGAGACTTCAGTATCCCATTCTTATCAATGAACAGATCATCTCAGACAGAATATAAACAGAGTAATAAGGAAACAGATATTAAGATTCAAATGGACCTAAGACCCAAACACAATAGAATATACTTTTCTCTTAGCACCTCATGGAACATTCTCAAAAACTGATCATGCACTTGGTCACAAAATCAGTCTCCACAAATACAAGAAAATTGAAATATCTTTCTGTATCTTATCAAGTTACCACGGACTAAAGCTGACTTCAACAACAGAAACAAACAAACAAACAAAAAACTCATAGAAACTAAACTACTCTTACCAATGACCACTGGTACAGGAAGGAAATAAAGAAGCTAAAGACTTTCTAGAATTCGATGAAAATGAAAGCACAAATCACCCAAGCATATGAGACACAATGAAAGCAGTGCTAAGAAAAAAGTTCATAGTAATAAAGAAATTTATGAGATTTCATGCTAGCAACTTAACAGCATACTTGAAAGGTCTAGAACAAAAAGAACAAAAAGAACAAAAAGAAGTGAAGACACCCAAGAGGAGTAGACAGAAGGAAATAACCAAACTCAGGGGTGAAATCAGTAGAAAGAAAGAAAACAATACAAAGAATCAACAAAATAAAGAGCTGGTTCTTTGAGAAAATCAACAGGATAGGAAAAAAAACCCTTATCTAAACTAACTAAAATGCAGAGAAACTGGACATGGTGGTGCATGCCTTTAATCCCAGCACTCAGGCAGGCAAAGGCAGACGGATTGCTGTGGGTTTGATGCCAGTGTGGTAGACAAAGCAAGTCCAGGGCAACCAAGGCTACACAGAGAAGCCCTGTCTCAAAACAAACAAACAAACAAGCAAATAAACAAAGATAAAAGGCAGAGAAAGAGTATACAACTTAAAATGAGAAATGAAAAGAGGGACAAAACATCAGACACCAATAATTACAAAGAATCATAAGATCGCACTTCAAAAACTTGTATTCCACACTATTGGAAACTCTAAAAGAAATGGTCAATATTCTCAATAGACACCATTTACCAAAGTTAACTCAAGATCAGATAAATAATTTAAGTAGACCTACAACCCCTAAGGAAACAAGAGCAAACATTAAAAGTCAAAACAAAAACAAAAACAAAAAACCCAGAGCCAGACGGTTTTAGTACAGAAATTCTACCAGACTTTCAAAGAGTAGCTAATAACAAGACTTCTCAAAATTTTCCCCAAAACAGCAACAGAAGGAACATTGCCAAATTCATTTTATGAGGCCACAATCACCCTAATACCTAAACCACAGACTCAACAAAGAAATTTCAGAACATTGATGCAAAAATACTTAATAAAATCCTTACAAATTGAATGCAAGAATGCATCAAATACATCATCAAGTAGACTTCATCCCAGAGCTGCAGGGGTGGCTCAACATATGAAAATCTATCAATGTAATCCACTTATATAAACAAACTGAAAAAAACCCCACATGACCATCTCATTAGAGGCTGAAATTTTTTTTTGAAAAAAATTAACATCCCTCCCTGATCATAAGTCTTGGAGATATTAGGGATACAAGGCCCATACCTAAACATGATAAAGGCAATTATAGCAAGCCCACAGCCAATATCAAATTAAATGGAGAGAAATTTAAAGCAATTCTACTAAAGGCAGAGACAAGACAAGGCTGCCTATTCTCCTGGTATCTATTCAATATAGTATTGAAAGTTTTAGCTAGAGCAATATGAAAACTAAAGGAGACCCGGGGGATAAAAAAGGAAAGGAAAAGTCAAAGTATTGTTTTTCACAAATGAAAATTCTACCAGGTAATTCCTACAACTGATAAATACCTTCTGGAAAATGGCTATATACAAAATTAACTTTAAAAAAAATATTAGCCCTCCTTTAGATAATTACAGGCTGAGAAAGAAATTAGGGAAACAACATCGCTCACAATAGCCACAAATAATATAAAATATCTCGGTGTAACTTCAACCAAGCAAGTGAAAAATTTATATGACAAGAACTTCTAGTCTTTGAAGAAAGAAGCTGAAGAAGATATCAGAAGATGGCAAAGTCTTTCATGCTCATGAATGCGTAGGATTAACATAGTGAAAATGGCCATGTTACTAAAAGCAATCAACAGATTTGAAGAATTCTCATCAAAATTCCAACATAATTCTTTATATACCTTGAAATAATAATACTTAACTTCATATAGGAAAACAAAAATATCTAGAATATCTAAGACAATCCTCTACAATAAAAGAACATCTAGCGGTATCACCATCCCTGATCTCAAGTTGTGCTAGAGAGCAATAGTGATTAAAAAAAAACAACAACAACAACAACACATAGTAATGGCATAAAAACAGACAGGTTGATCAATGAAATTGAAACAAAAACACAGAAATAAGCCCACTCAATTTTTGACAAAGAAGCCAAAATTATACAATGTAAAAAAAAGAAAGCATCTTCAATAAATGGTGCTGGTCTAAATGGATGTCTGCATGTAGAAAAATATAAATAGATCCATACCTACCATCCTACACAAAACTCAAGTTCAAGTCAATCAGCATAAAACCAGACACAACTAAATCTTATAGATAAGAAAGTAGAGACTACCCTTGAGTGTATTGGCACAGGAGACAATTTCCTGAACAGAACACCAATAGCTCAGGTACTAAGATTAATAAATGGGACCTCATGAAATTGAAAAGCTTCTGTAATGCAAAGGTCACTGTCAATAGAACAAAACGGCAGTACAGAGAATGGAAAAAGATCTTCACCAACCCCACATCTAACAGAGGGTTGATATCCAAAATATATAGATAACTCAAGAAATTAGACACCAACAAACCAAATAGCCCAATTAAAAAACAGGGTACAGATCTAAGCAGAGACTTCTCAACAAAGGAATATTTAATGGCCGAGAAGCACGTAAAGAAAGTGTTTAGCATCCTTAGTCATTAAAAAATGCAAATCAAAATGACTCTGAGATTCCATCTTCCACTCATCAGAATGGTTAAGATAAGAAACTCAAGTGACAGCACATGCTGGCAAGGACGTGGAGCAAGGGAAAACACGCCTCCATTGCTGGAGGGAGTGCAAACTTGTACAACCACTTTGGAAATCAATTTGGCGGTTCCTCATAAAATTAATAGGTCTACCTTAATACCCAGCTATACCACTCCTGGGCATATAACCAAAGGATGCTCCATCATACCACAAAGACATTTGCTCAATTATGTTCATAACAGCTTTATTCATAATAGCAAGTTACTGGAAACAGTCTAGATGACCCTCAACCAAAGAATGGATTTTTTAAAAATGTGGTACCCAATGGAGTATTACTCAGCTATTAAAAACAATGACATCATGAAATGTACTGGCAAATGGATGGAACTAAAAAAAGGTCATCCTGAGTGAGCTAGCCCAGACCCAGAAGGACAAACATGGTATGTACTCACCTATAAGTGGATATTGGCCATCGAGTAAAGGATAGCCATGTTACAATCCACGGACCCAAAGAAGCTAAGTAGCAAGGAGGGCCCAAGGTGGTGACCTATGAATATCACAGAGAAGAGGAAATAGAATAGACATTGGAGGTGGGCAGTGTGCCAGGGACTAGACAGGATTTGGTAGTAGAGATGGGAACAGGAGTGATCAGGTCAGGGAAGAACGGACGGAGAGAGTACTGGGAAAGACAACTTAAACTGAGGTGCAGGAGCATCTCTATGACTATCTAGAAACCCTGGGCAATGGAAACTTTTGGGAACATGTGAGGGTGACCCTAGCTAAGGCTCCTAGCATTGGGGTATATGGAGCCTGAACCATCCACCTCCTGTAACAAGACTTCCCACCAGCCACAAAAACCTTTAACCTACCATTTGTTCTGCCAACAAGATGTGTAGGGATAAAGGTGGAGCAGAATTTAAGGGAGTTGCTAACCAATGAGAGCCATGCCATGAAAGGGAGCCTATCTCTGACACTATTAATAATGTTCTTCTATACTTGTAGACAGAAGCCTAGCATAGCTGTCCTCTGAGAGGCTTTAACTCAGAAACTGATGGAAACAGATGCAGAGACCCACAGACAAACATTAGGTCGATCTTGGGGCATCCTGCAGAAGAGGAGGAAGAAGGATTGTAGGAACCAGGGGAGTCAAGGACACCACAAGGAAACCTAAAATCAACTAACCTGGTCACAAAGGGCTCAGAGACTGACCCACCAACCAGACAGCATGCCTGGGACTGACCTAAGCCCTCTGCACACGTTACAGTTGTGTAGCTTGGTCTTCCTGTGAGACTCCTAACGGTGGGAGCAGGGGCCCTCTCAGACTTTGTTACCTGTCTTTGGATCCCTTTCCCCTTACTGGGCTGCCTTGTCTAGTCTCAATAGGTTAAGACGCACCTAGTCTTACAGCAACTTTATATGCTAAGGCTGCTTATTATCCGTGGGATGCTTCCCCTTTTCTGAAGTTCATATGAAGGGAGGAGGAGTGCGTGGGAGTAAGGAAGGACTGAGAAGAGAGGAGGGAGGGGAAATGCAATCAGGATGCAAAATAAATGAAGAAATTAAGTAATTAAAATTTTTTAAAAAGCAGCACACACAAAATAAAATGTCCCTTCTTTCATCGCATCTATTATAATGCTTCTTGTTACTTTTTAGAAGATAAGTTAAAGAATGATTTTCCTGGGTAAATAAGAGCTGGTTCATATTAGCACAAAGAAAAAGAGAATTACTTGATCAAATTACTTTATAAATGCACTTTTATTATAACATCTAATAGGTATAATGTTTGTCTTTTTAAAGGTGTGCTAATGTAATGAGTTAGCTGTAGAGACACAAATCAACATCGTATTTCAGTGCTTGGTATATAAACTTACCTGTCATATTATCACAATAATAGGGCAATCCCAGGTGATATAAAGCTTAAGTGCAATGAATATGATAAATAACTAGAAGCTTTTCCTTTACCGGTCCAATACTTGATGCTTGCAGAATGGGTGTTTAATATGTATTTGCTGAGTGATTGAGTGAATGAACAGATAAGTTAAAATTAAGCAGAATCATTAAGTGGATTAGAAAAATGGACCATAGATAATACCCAAAAAAAAGTGAGATGAAAGAAATATACATACCTACACTTAGGCCAGTAAACCAGCTGTCGATGCATAGGGAACATGGTTAAAGAAAACCTTTGACAAACAAATAAGGAAGATGAGCAGTATACTCAACCTTGGGGCATGTTTAGTGTCCAAAGCTGTGTGTCTACGTTGTTCACATTTGTACCCTGGGTTATCCATAAATTATTGGAGAACTCCATTTATATTTTAAAACTTAGAGTCAGTTTAGTGTAAATGCCACACTGGAAACAACGACGAAAGAAAAGGAGAAATTTTTGCTGTTTTCAAGAAATTTGTAAGACTTTGGAGCACAAGATATTTTTGGTGGCTTTACTGAAATAATTAGCATCATCGAGAAGAAAGGAATTAGATATATCCATAGAATTCCAAGAGGGCGACAGGAACACTTAGCAGGGAGATTGGATGCATTTAATATAATGAAAGCCACTCAGATAAGTGAAGGGCTTGGTAATGAACTGAATCACTTGATGGCACTGAGCTCTTCTCTGTGAGAGGTGTACTATTCATGGTCACTTTCATTTGTCAAGAGTATTGTGGAGAAAAAGAACATGGCCATGACAGGCTCAGGAAACTGCTCAGGCTTCTTCAAATGTCAAACTTGTTTGAATTCATAATAATAGTTAGTTTTGGAGAGTTACATGTCACATCCACCCCCTCCCCCTCCCCCTCCCCTTCCCTCCCTCTTATTTCTTTTCTCTCTCTCTCTCTCTCTCTCTCTCTCTCTCTCTCTCTCTCTCTCTCTCTCTCTCTCTCTCTCTCTCTCATCTATTTTTTATAACACATGACGATTTGTCTACTTTTGTTGTTGCTGCTGTGACACATGATGGTTTTAACCAGAACAGTCAATGTGTCTATGGGTTTGGAGCTGCTGGGCTCAGCAATGGGTGTGGTACTGAAGACAATGAAGTTGGAAGACATAGGAAAAGGCTGTAAAAAATGCCATCCTCTGGGTGTGACTCAGCCTTTGCAGTTGTAAGTCATAACAGCTATGCTTCAAGGCCTGTACAAAATTAGCACAGTCAAATGCAGTCTTGGATGTATGAAGGATACGCCCTTAACCACTGAGCTTTTAGTTGCCGACAGATTCTGAAAAATTTGGGAAAATATTTTGTCAAAAGTTTTCTACATCTATTGAGACAATCATGTAATTTTTGTCTCTGGACACATTTATGTGATGAATTACATTTACTGACTTATGAATATTGACCACCTGTGGAATGAAACTAGCTTGGTTGTGAAGAATTATCTTTGTCACATGATCTTGAATTTGGTTTATAAATATTCTATTGAGAATTTTTGCATCTGTTTCTTATGGATATTGATCATTTATTTTCCTTTTGTTGTCTTGCTTCTTTCCCTAATTTGGGTATCAAGCTAATATTGGATCATAAAAAGAGTTTGAAGATATTCCTTATAATTTTATGTCATGGAATATTTTGAGTAGTCATAACAGCTACTCATAATACTGGTTCATCTTTGAAGATCTAGTTGAATTCTGCAGTGAATCCTTCAGGTACTGGACCTATTTTAGTTGGAAGACTTTTTTATGATAGTTTTAATCTCATTGTTACTTACTGAGCCTTTTAAGTTATTTGTTTCATCTGGTTTAATTTGGGTAGATCATGTGCATTTAGAATTCATCCACTTCTTTTATACTTTCCAAGTTTGGAGGATATGTTCTCATGATTTTCTCGAATTTTATTAATTTGTTTTTTTTTTTTTTTTCTGTTTTGGTTAATTTGCCCAAGAGTTTTTCAATCAATCTTGATTTTTCCCAAATTTTTTACTTCATCAATTTTTTGTATCTTTCTATTTCTTTAACCATTTCTGCCATTGATCTTAATTATTCCTCATTTCTGCTTTGAGAGATCACTTTATTCTTGTTTTTCCAAGACTTTATGGTGCATTATTAAGATATTATTTGAGATATCTCTAGATATTTTTTATGTTAGAAGTTAGCCATGTAAAATCTCCTAAGAACTGCCTTCATTGTATCCCATACTTTGTTTAGTTTTAATTTTCATTAAATTTTAGTAATATTTTAATTTCCTTCTTGATTTCCTCAGGAACTCATACACTACTCAATAATATATTATTTCATCTCCATAACTTTGTATTCTTTATTCCATTGTAGTCAAACATAGTCCAGAATGTTGTGGCCATTTGAATAAGAATAGCTTCCATAAGCACATATTTTTGAATGCTTATTCCCCAGGGGGTGGAATTATTTGGGAAAGATTAGGGGGTATGGCCTTGGTGGGTTATGTGTGTCACTAGGGGTGGTCCTGGGGGTTTCAAAAGCCCACATCATTCCAAGTCTTTCTCTTTCTCTTCATGATCGTGTCTTGAGATGTGATATCTCAGCTACTGCTCCAGCACCATGCTTGCAGCCTCCTGCCTGTTGACATGCCCCCTGCCACAATGGTCATGGACTCTAAACCTTTGAAACTGTAAAGCCTAAGTAAACGTTTTCTATAAGTTGCCTTGGTCATGATATCTTATTACAGCAATAGAGAAGTAGCTAAGGCATCATTTCCTTGATTTCCTCAGTGACCCACTCACTAAGTAAGTAAGATATTATTTTAGTGTTTCTGTATTTGTTGAGATTTGTTCTATGCCCTAATATGTGGTCTATTTTCAAGAAAATTCAATGGGCTGTTGAAAAGAATATGTATTATTTAGCATTTGGGTAGAATGATCTGTAGATGTCTATTAGGATCATTTGACTTATGGTGTCATTTAATTCCAATATTCTCTGTTTAGTTTTTGTCTGGATCACATATATAATGGTACAAGTGTGATAATTAAATAAACCACTATTACTGTGTTGGGGTTAATCCATGGCTATGCAAAGCTGATTATACTTTGGTGTGTGTATATATTTATAATACAATGTCCTCTGGAGAGATTGGTCCCATAAGGAGTAAGAAGTCATTTCCTCTTACTAGCCTTAGCTTAGAGTCCATTTTGTCAGATACTGGAAAATCTGTATTTGTTTGTCTATTTGTTCCATTTGCTTATCAATATCTTTTAGGCTGACATGTCTTTCCTTGAGATAGAAAAAGATGGAACTTTCTTTCTAATTCAATATGCTAGTCTACATTTTGTTGAGAAATTGAGCACTAACATTCAGATTTAATATTAAAATATATGTACTAATGCCTGTCATTTTGTTGTTTTTCTGATGTTTTCTTGATTGTTTTGGTGAAAAATCCTAGTATTACATTATTAATCTATGGCAGCATGGGCATGTTTATTTTTCTCTTCAGCCCAAAGCACTCCTTCCAGTATCTTCTGTAGATTTGGCACAGTGGTCAGATATTCCTTGAATATGTTTATATTATGCAAAAGTGTTATTTCTCCTTCAACTTAAATAGTTTTGCTGGGTATAATAGTCTGGGTGGTTAGATGTTGTGAATACATCTTTCCAAGGCCAGTGGCTTTGAACATTTCCATAGAATAATCAACTGTTATTCTAACAGACATGCTTTATGTGTGACCTGAACCTTCTCTCCTACAGTCTTATAGTCACTTTCCTTAGTCTGTGATTTAGGTTTTTAAATATAATATGTCATGAAGAGTTTCTTTTTAAAGCTTGTCTACTTTATGTCTTATATGCCTCTTAACACCTCTTTCTCTAAATTTTATAACTTCATTTTTTTTTAATTTTATGGAAAGTATTTGTTGTACCTTTGGACTAAATTCTACTTATTCTTTGCCCATGATTTGTATAATTTATCTTTTCATGGTGGTTCAGCTTCCTTGAACATGAAATGTGCAAGTCTGTGAGTTTCTTAAAACTCATTTTCAAAGTCATCAAGTCCATCTACCATGTCTTCAAGCCTTAACATTATATTTCATGTTAATAGTGATATTTCCCATTGAGCTTTTTTTAAAGACTTATTGAGGTTTTAACTTCCTTCATTTTAGTTTGTTTTCTTCAGTCTTTCTACTGTTTACATTCTATACTTTGAATTCATTTTCATACTTGAATTGTCTCCATTTGATTCCTGTTTGGTTGCTATGATTTCGTGGACTTCAGTCAGTGTATTTATTCCTGCTCTCTAAATTCATTCAGGTGGTTATTTGTGTCCTTTTTGGATTCTTTGAACTAATTGGATATGTTTACAATAATTCTTTTGAATTCTGTGTCTTGACCTTCATGTAAGTTATTCTCCTTGGCCACCATTACTGTAGGATTTTTGATGGGGGCATATTATCTTGGTCTTCATGTTGCTTGTGTTTTAATGGTGGAACCTGGACACTGAGCATTAAAATGTTGGTTGTCTTTTCATGTGAGTTGTTAGTTCACTTGTGTATAATTATAAGGCAGGAAAGCTCGTGAAAGTCTCAAGGAATCAAAACAAAGGATATCAGGATTTTTGCTGCATCTAAGGGCATGGTAATCATATGGAATGCCTGAGTATCACATAGAAGAGACAGAAGGGTCCAAAGTGTCAAGACATGGCTGGAGTCTCTTACTGTGTCTAGGATACAGTGACTATTAAAATGTGTGTGGCATGTAGGTCAGAGATAGAAGACCTGGGGAACTGAAGCAAGGATGGGATCCCTTTACCAGGTCCAGTTCCAAGCATAGAGATGCCAGGACAGGTGAGTTGAGAAACAGAAGAACTGTTTAATATTCCTTTTAACAAAAATGACATTAAATTTTTAAATGTATCATGTCTTTCGAATAATCACATTGACATTATATTTCAAATCATTTTCTGGGGCTTGGATTAAAATTTGTAACTTTTAATTAAAATAATATGTTAATATAAAGACATTTTGTTTGGCTTTCATGGTGTGTGTGTGTGTGTGTGTGTGTGTGTGTGTGTCTATGTCTGTGTCTATGTGTGTGTGTGTACAATTAAAACTATAAAAGAAGTACATATTTCCAGCTTCTCTTGAAACATCATATTGACAATACTAGGTCTGAATTCAATGCATGGAAAACTAGTTCTTCATATGGGGGTGTCACTTTAGACAGTAGTCACTTTAGCATGTGTAGACCAATAGCCCAATTCCCACCACCTTGTGTGGTCTTACACTGGAGTGGAATAATGCAGTCTCCTCACTCGGCAGGAAGAGTATAAACTTGCACCCTGAAAACGTGCAGCCTGAGAGGCATTTCAACGCTGTGCAAATTCAAGGTATAGAAAGATGGGGGTTAGCAGCCAGCTTTCCCTAGGGGCAATCAGGACATAAGCTCAGACGCAGTGACATGAAGGTGATGAATAAGAGAGATTCTGTCAGGCAATGAGTGAACAAAGGGTATTAACACATTACAACCAGAACAAACTCACAGAGGCATGAAGGATGCGTTTGAGCATTAGTTAACGGTTCAGTAAGACAGAAGCACGGGGTTTGTGAGGAGAGGATGTGGCCAAGGCAAATGAGCAGCAGATTATAGAAAAGCTTGACCACGTTTTATAAGGGTTTTTTTTTTCAATCCTGGGTCTGATAAGGAGTCATTTGAAGATGCGAGAGATAGAGTCGAAAGGATTATTTCAAAAACTCCCATGAGATTTCCATCTCTGAGCATGACATGGCGATCAGTACTAAGCTTACTCTCGTGACATAAAAAGCCACAAAACCAAGGCAAGCATGATGCAATTGTTCTTAGGTATTGGATGATTCGTGAGGAAAAATACACAATGAATCCACCTACAATCTTTGCCGTGGACGTGGAGGTCTAGAGCTCACGTAGACCAGGGTGGTTTCGAATGGGGAGAGACACACTGACTTTCAGTGTTTTGAATGAGTTATATTGTATGGGGCACTGTAAAAATAAAATAGGAAAGAGTCCTCCAGAAATTGGGAGAGGGTGGCAGAGATGTATTCTCTGCACTGGGCTGTGGCTGAGCAAGGATGAACAGGACTCCACAAGACCTAGCAGAAACAGCTAGGCTCTCCTGAGGACAGAAACAAGCATTTAGCCAGTATTTAGAGACGGTGCTTCAGACTAGCGAGCCTGGAGCCGCTCATAGGCATCCTAGTTATTTAACTGAACCATCAGAAAGACTGATAGAATATGGCCTCTTTCTGTATAGCCCATAAGCCAAGACTGGATTTTATACTTTTATAGGGCTATAAAATAAAATAAGTAAGAAGGCTAGTACTGCATATGGTGTGTCAAATCTAAAACGTTTCTATCTGTTTCTACACTTAGCCATTCTTACCCTAAAGTCCAATCTTCTCCCCTCCCCCCATCTGTCTGTCAGTCTACCTCTCCTTGTTCCTCTCTCTGTCCCTCTCTCTGTCTCTGTCTCTTGGTCTCTCTGTCTCTCTGTCTCTCTCTGTCTCTGTCTTTCTGTCTCTCTCCCCTCTCCCTCTCTTTCTTCTTGATGCATGCATTATCTTTAGTGTATGTGTACATTGTATATTCATGCATGCATATATGGAGGCCAGAGAGGATGCTGGGTGTCTTCCTCTGTGTCTGCCATATTCTCTATCTCTGTCTACAGTGTGTGTGTGTGTGTGTGTGTGTGTGTGTGTGTGTGTGTGTGTGTGTGTTAGATAGATAGATACTCACTTTGTTTGAACTCACCATTTTTTGTTTGTTTGTTTGTTTTGTTTTGTTTTGTTTTTTAGCTAGGCTGACTGGTCTGCAAGCCCCAGAGATCCTCCTAAACCTGACTCTCCTGCTCCAAGCCCTGGGTTACAGGTTTGCACAGCCATACCACACCCAGATTTTTTCACGGTGGCTGGGGTCTAGACCCAAGCACTTTACCCATTAAACCATCTCCCCAACCTGAGCTCACCTTCTAAAACTCAACATGGGGTTACATACCTTGTGGGAATCCCAAAAACCTTAGCAATGCTGAAAGGTTTCTGAGCAAGCGTCAACCAAAAACTGATTCAGAATCAAATGCATAACACTGAGTTGTTTCTGGACATGCTCACCATGTTGCATTCTGCGACCTCATTGCAGCCTTGGTTCTAAGCACACAGCATGCATTTCTACACTGTAGGAGTTGTCGATCTGCACAATGCCAATTAGCACTGACTAAAACAGCTTGGCTCAGCCTCCTGACTTTCTGTTATTAGTGACAGTGTTTTTACTATACAGATTTCTGCTCTTATGGAAACATTGTGGCTTAATTAAAGAAAGCAGAGGCATTTCTTATGCTTCTACTACCTTTCCTCAGCATGTACTATCAAGATAGCATAGCCTCCAATTATATTGTGTGAATGTGTTTGATTTTTTAAATTGCTGATGAGTTACTGGCTTGAATTTCTTTCTTTCTTCTTATTTTTTAATCATTAAATGGATTTTGGCTTGGGATGAAGACAGAATTTCCAACAATTTCTGACCTGGTCCTAAATTACTCTTCTGCCATTTTGTGAGGCATATTTATGTGAAGAAGTCATTTCAGTAGTGACAATCAAACACTGATCGACTCTGATGGGTGCTAGAGATGATTCATGCTGTATAGTGTCAACCACTTAGACAAGATTCTATTCTTTTTGTAAAAACAAGCGCATCCACTTCATTAGAACGAACATAATGAACATTGCTTTCATCTTAAAAGTATACGCATATCAAAAATTGTTTAGAATAAACTTCCTTGTAATTTATGGTCAGTAAATATTTGCCTCGAAACTAAATGAAAAGGGATCATAGAAAAATTCCAAGTATCCCTACCCTAGAGTATGTGCTACTTTGGATTCACCTACTGACTTAAAGCAATCAGCCTTTTGAGCATTTATCAGAATAAAGATCAACCCTCTTTAAGGAAAAAAGTATTAGGCCTCTTTATAATGAATAATTACCAGCAATAATTAATAATTATCAACAACAAAATTTCTAGACATTGAAAAATGTGAAAGAAGAACAGTAATACACACAAAACACCCCAGTTAAGATGTTGAAAATGGCATTTAGAGGGGTTTTGGAGCAATCATGAAGAATGTCACCATAAGCTTAAAGTAAAATGAGAAAGCGAATGAAGTGTGCCATCCTGAAAGTAAAGAAATAAAAACACCATAAAAAGAGAACGAAAGCAAATTTAACATCAGAGAAGTCATCTGAAGTGAAAAATTAGTCTTATGGGGCATAGCAGAGAATTGGAGAGAGCAGGAAGGAGAGTCACTAAATTTGAAGACAGATTTGTAGAAATTATCTGATTTGAAGAAACTGGAAGAACTCGTCTGAGGTTCAGTTGAGCTCAGGCAATGATATCAAGCAGTCCAACACGTGTGTCATTGGATTAGCAGAGGGACAGAAGAGGCCGACAGTGTAGGAGGGAGTGATGGAAGAAGCACGCTGGTATCTGCAAAGAGAAAAGACTAGAAATTGTACCTCAAATGAGACCCATGCTAATGAGAACAAGAAGGAAATTAGTTTAATAATCTTAGCATAATAAGGTTTAATAATCTTGACTCAATGAGATATTTTACTTTTGTGTAAAACATACTATGAAAAAATGTAAGGGAAAAGGGAATTAGATGCCTAAAAGTCTCTTTTGGGAACACACACACACACACACACACACACACACACACACACACACACACACACAGAAACACACAGTGCATTTTATAAGTGTGATACTTATGTGTATTCCACAGAAACCAAACCATTGCATATATTCGATAGTCCCAACCCCATGGGAAGTTTTCAGAAGTGTCAGCACACTGACGTGAATTCACTTCTGTATGGCTCTCTATAGAAGACTTCTGGAAGATCCTCAGTTTACATTTATAATGAGCCCAGCCCCCACACCCAGAAAGGCTCTGCCCAAAGGGAAGCCAGGGGACTTTGCTGCACTCTTTGATCTGTGTTTGCTTGAACTTAGAGAACAACATGTAGAGAGCAGATCTGAAGTACCTGCTGGGACCACCCCACCAAGGAATCGATTTTCTGAATTCTTCAAGAGGAGACCTGATCTTAAATGTTAATTATTATTGTGGTGTCGATTTGTTAAATACAAGAAATTCGGGAATGGAAAAATCTCAAATATACCCAAATTTCATGATTGGGTTTTTCATATAATTCTTCTCTCTAAATAATTATAAAGTTAATAGTTTTTACTATATAATACAGGCACATACTTAAATAATTATCTCACTGAAATTATAACCTTGATTTTTATTTTTCTGTTGTCTAGAAAATAGAATTCAGAGTTGTAAAAAAAAAAAAAGTTATGGTGTATTAAATCAAAGGTTGACAAACATTTCCTTTTTCCCCCAAATATTTTTCTTAAATATTTATTTGCTAAATGTCTTGGGCTTTCCAAGCCATGTGATCACTAATAAATATTAAATATTCCCTTACAGCAGACAAGCAGTCATAGACAATAAGTAATAAACAGGCATGATTGTGTTTCAATAAAGCTTTATTTACAAAAACAAGTAGTAGGCTATAAGCTCTAGTTTGCAGAAGCCTGTATCAGATGTTGACCCTTATTTAGATATCATACTGTCTGCTTTATGTAATATGTTCCATTTATTCTGTTTTATTTATTATTATTATTATTATTATTATTATTATTATTATTATTATTATTATTATTATTATTATTATTATGTGTGTGGTATATGTGGTTCAGTGGGAGCTTGTGTGTATTATGGCACACTTGTGGAGGTCAGAAGACAACTTTGAAGATTAGTTTTTGCTGTCCACTTTTATGTGAATCTAAGGGATCCAACTCAGATGGAAGGCAAACACTCTACCTGCTGAGCCATCTGACTGGCCCACCTGTTTCACGTATTCTTGGCAATAACTCTGTGACATGGGGACAATTTGCTCTATTTTATGTAATTACAACAGGTAATACACTTGCTGGCTTTATATGACCTTGTTGCACATGGAAATCAGAATTTGAGCTCAAGTTCAATTAGAATCAAGAATCTGTCCACTTCCAAACTGCCATGCTGCATGAATGTACATCTTCCAAAATGGAAGTTCTGACAATGTGATGGCATTAAGAAGTAGGGCCTTTGAGAGATGGTTCAACTGTGAGCATTGCCTTATTGCCAGCAGGATTTATGTACTTATAAAAAGGAGGATAGAGCAAATTTGTCCTTCTAGCTTTCCTGCCTTCTGCCAGGTGGGGACACAATATTGCCCTCTGTGGAGGATCCAACTATAAGGCGCCATCTTGGAAGCAGAGAACAGTGCATACCCATCAATCAAATCTACTAGTATCTTGATTTAAGACCGTCCAACCTACAGAATTGTGAGAAAATTAATTTCTGATGTCTTTAAAATAAATTACCCTGTCTGTGGTATTTTGTTATAGTAACACAAATGGACGGAGACATGCTGTGAGGATTCTTTGTTATGGAGTTGATGAGCTGTTTGACATGAGCCTTCAGTGTCTGCTGGGAACTTAGGCTATAACTTTCCCACAGACATCATTAACAATCTGGCGTGAACTTCCGCAGACATGAAATTACCTTCTCTGCTTTGACAATATTTCCTTAGACAGTAAGTAGCAAATGAGTGTGGGCAATTTCTAAAAAGTAGTATTCATAGAAACAGGAGTTCTAACTTCAACATGGACTTCCAAAATTATCTAAACCTTTGTACTTTTATCTAAAATAGTGTGCTATTTTCTGATTAGTCCATGAGGGACTTCTCATAGTTATGTATTTCTTGGTGTCTATGCTTAGAGGAAATCTAAGGGTTTTATGCTACGTACTTGACTATAGACTACATAATTATTCTAAGTGGATAAGCAGAGAAGGTAGTATTAAGGATTGTAAAGCAGACAGCCCCGAATCAACATGAGCTGAAATATCAATTCCTACTGATGATCACAGCATCAACAGACAAATGAATGACACACAAAGGGGCACTTGACATCAGGTTAGCAACAGAACTATAGGTGGGAGGTGGCTTCCCTCACTATCTAATTTTATGCCTATAGTCTTTAAAATGACTGCATACTGCAATCAGGTGACTAAAATAAACAAACTCAATGTTGTATTTTCACCCTACAGACTCCATTTCTCATATACTAGTCTTTGAAGATGTTCATGTCCCTTTGGTTAGAGAAGCTTCCTGTGTTTAAAACGGATACCTCTACAAAACCCTAAAGCTCCAGTAATAAACCAACCCATTTTCCATCCCCTACGTCAACCATCTTTAGCAGTATACTCCAAACAGCCAAGCTTTCCCCACCCATCCTAGACCATCCATCAATCAACAGCTCATTCTTTGATGAGGGAAGGTCAGGGAAAGAGAGAAAAACAGGGAGATGAGCCACTTTACACAATTTATAGACTGAGAGACACATGTTAAGCTACATATCTCACAAAGAACTGGCACATAGACTATGTAAAGATTTCTGAATACTTTAAAGAAATATCCTGTTTGAAAATAAGAAAAAAACATGAAAACATTTCAATGAATCCCATATAAATATATCTTTAAAGCATATTAAAATAAACAATGCCTAAGTTAATTAACCAGTATACAATTATAAGCTGACCACAATGACATTAGGGCTGGAGAGCTGTTGCAAAGCAGAAGTCTTCTCTTGCATGTACAAAGCCCTGAGTTCAGACCTAGAACTCTAAAAACCAAACAAAGATACAATAATATGTTACAACCTGGCTACCAGGATGGTGGGAGTTTGTTTGGTTTATATAAGACCAAACAATGTCCAAGATACAGAGAGTGTGGCTTACTTGCCTGCTGCTGGTGAGCATGGAAAACGGTCCCAATGGAGGACACTCCAGAAGCCAAATATGAAATTACCACACATTTCAGCATTTATACCTTTACACATTTATCTTAGGGACATGGAATCTTAATATTCATATAAAAGGACTTGCACAAAAGTGCACGGCACCTCATTCCCTAATAGCAAAGGCAAACAGACTCCCTGGGTGGCCTTCAGTGGATGAAAGGTTAACCACACAGGCGTACATCCCCACCGTGGGACATTGCTCAGTCAGAAAGGAACAACCCATTGAGATATGGACAACTGTGCTGATGAATTGCCAAATAACCAACTGGGGAAAAAACCTATGAGAATCCAACCCCAATGTCTGCATACCTTCACATTCCACTTATATAACACCCAGTGTCTAAAGCACTTGCTTAGATCACCTCTAAAAATGCTATTGATCCACCAAAGCTGAGACCCACCCTCATCACCTCACTGATAAATATAGTCACATTGAAGGTTAGGAATTCAACAGGAATTCCTAGAGAGGCAAAACATTCAATAAAGTCACCAGGTTTAAAATGTTAAAATCACCGAGGCAGCTTATTTCATTTTGAGAAGCTCAGAACTCATATCTAGGAATTAATCTGGACATCCATTTACAGATGAACAGAAAAATAAAATGTGGTACATATACACAGTACAGCTTTACTAATATGTAAAGAAAATAATTGTGTCTGTCATTTGCAGGGAGATGGATGAAGCATCATGTTTTCTGAAATAATACCAACTCAGGAAGATCAACACTGCATGTTTTCCTTATACGTGGGATCCAGCTATAGAAATATAGATAGATATCTGTGATGAGAAAGTAGAAAGGGGATAATGTGCATGAGGACGAGATCTAAGGGAAGGAGGAAAAAGGAGGATGATAAAAATTTATTGGTCATTATATATTATATACTATATATTATAAATTGGATATACTATATGTATGTATGTATATTTAGAAAGAAGAAGTAGTGTTACAGGGTCTTCATTAAGATATCAAAGGCCCTTCCCACAAATGCCTATCCTTTTCACAATAGCATGTTATGAACTTACACATCTACAAAACAAACCTTGGAACCCATTAATCTTGAAAAAGTCTTAAGTAGAACTTTGGGGTGACAATATGCCTAGATTTCTGTTAAGTTCTGGGGACCATTCAAAATGCCAGCTCTAAGCTCTAAGGTGAATGAGAGTGCAGTCATTGACCCTACCACAGCACGCAGTCCACAACTCTAAAGAGCAAAGTAGTCTGAGCCCAAATCAGAAGTTCCTAATTACATAGCAGCCACTGAGGAAACCTCCTCTTAAGACATATTTAAAATAAGTCTTCAAGGATGGGGGGTAGCGCGCGCGCGCGCGCGCGCGCGCGTGTGTGTGTGTGTGTGTGTGTGTGTGTGTGCATGCATACCCACATACACTCAAACTAAACATAAATGAAAGTTAAGTAGCTCATAAACTTTTTCTCTCCTAATTAGCCAACCTCCCATGGTAGTAGGACCAGATAAAATTTTCTCCCAGAAGACTTTGTAAAGAATACAATGTGTGCTATAATAAACACCATTTTACAGTGCCATTAAAATGGACTTAACTTTAAGCTTAATGGATCTGTTTCTTTTTTTTTTTCTTTTTTTTTTCTTTTTTTTTTTTTTTTGCATGGACAACAGTTGGGGTTTATTGTTGACTCCTAGGAAAGATACACATGGAATATTAAATGGGCTTAAATGCTCTACAATATCCCATTGGACAACTTGTGATAGAGAAACCATTCGAGTGGTAACATCTTGAGAGTAATGTCTGTGGATAAGACTCCTGAAAGTCCTATCACCTGTCACAATGAGCTCCTAGATGTGACTGAGCTCTGACCACCGAACAAACATGTAAGAGTAATGTAATGGTGATATCATTGTGCTTTCAGTTGTGTCACAGGATTGTGAATTTTGCCTTATTGTTGTGGCTATCTGCCCCAGGGTTCCAGTTTCCCTTCTTTTTTTTTTTAAATTTTTATTATTAATTTATTCTTGTTACATCTCAATGGTAATCCCATTCCTTGTGTCCTCCTATTCTTCCCTCCCTCCCATTTTCCCCTTACTCCCCTCCCCTATGACTGTTCCTGAGGGGGATTACTTCCCCCTGTATATGCTCATAGGGTATCAAGTCTCTTCTCGGTAACCTGCTGTCCTTCCTCTGAGTGCCACCAGGTCTCCCCCTCCAGGGGACATGGTCAAATGTGAGGCACCAGAGTACATGAGAACGTCATATCCCACTCTCCACTCAAGTGTGGAGATTGTTATGACCATTGGCTAGATCTGGGTAGGGGTTTAAAGTTTACTGCCTGTATTGTCCTTGACTGGTGCCTTAGTTTGAGCGGGACCCCTGGGCCCAAATCTTCCTATCATAATGTTCTACTTGTAGGTTTCTAGGACCCTCTGGATCCTTCTACTTTGCTATTCTCCCATGCTTCTCTCATCTAGAGTCCCAATAGGATGTCCTCCCCTCTGTCCCAGTTTTCTGGTAAGTGAAGGCTTTCGTGGGACATGCTCCTTTGGCTAGTATGCAGATATAAGTGAGTATATACCATTTGAGTCTTTCTGCTTCTGGGTTAACTCACTCATTATGATAATTTCTAGTTCAAACAAGGAATTCCCCAAAGTTTATGGATCTGTTTCTTATCAGAATCTCAATGCAGGCCATTTACTAGATGCAGAGTTGCATGGAACAGCACCATGCCCACACTCCCAGAGATGCTTCCTTGAATTGCTCCAGGAAACATTTTAGAAGGAAAAGCTGGCTTCAGATCCACCGGGGCAGCAATCTCTGCCCAATCTTTTAACTCTCAGCAAACATGGCAAGAGAGGCTGAGAAGCCATGTTCACACTACTGTAGTCAGTGCTAAGTGCACGTGATGAAATAATCCTGGGTTGCATTTTGAAAATGGCCCCAAAATGCCACCAGACCATCACACTTAGAATACTGTTAAAGTCATTTTCTGAAAACCAAGGTGAAGGGAATGTGTGCTCTAATGGATGGAGGACAGTCAAGTCTCTATGTCAACAGATCAGATGAAGTTCATGGGTGTAATACACGGAGAAAAGAGAAGTTAAAATAACCATGGAGACCATCCAGGATCTTCTTAGAATTAAACATTCTCCACCACTTTCATTCAATCTAAAGCAAGAAATCATTATCTCAACTGTTCAAAACACATTCACTTAGTAATATCCTAGGCACTATATTACCATGAAATCCTCATTATTACAGATACAAAAACTCTTATTTCTGCTCTTGAAGATGCAAGTAACTTAGACTATAATAAATACTTATAATATCTGCCTGCCTATGCTCTTATGGATGGACCAGACTAAGACAGAATTCCTGATGTTTACATATAAGGTAACAGAGACATCAAAATATTCCTAGATAGGTCCAAGAGTAGTCAAGGTATCCTTACATAGTGAAACTTCACCACAAAGATGACAGTGGACTATAAGTCCTAAACCTTACTCTGATAAAGGCTGATGTACCACACACGTTGATAAATGTCCAACTATTGAGCAATAGGGATGGTATAGGTAATAGGCAAGCCTCACTGTCAAGACATCCCAACCCACATTAATAACTTCAATAGCAGCCCCAAGATTCCTTGGGAGTCCAATGAGATATAGGTGGAGTTTTCCCTTGAGGTATAATTTTATTTCTTGCTCTGCCCATAAATTATTTACTCTAAGTTGGATTTTTTTTCTTTAATTAGGTATAATATTTGGGTGGTACCTTAAATGAGCAATCCTAGGCTGCTAGTGTTTGTCATCTAAAGGGAGAAAACTTCAAGAAGTTAGTAATAAATCTGTACTGTGTGAAGACTGACATGCACGCCCCTCAGGTTGGCCAGCCCTAGATGCAAAGATGCAAATAAGCTCTTGTCCAGAAAGCTGTTCTAATCGTATAGGCTATACTCCTGAGTCCTCTTTATCAATCCCAGAATCACCAACCACCAGGTAAGGAAAGAGACAGAGGTCAAGGAACCTAAAGCTAACCCAGCTAGGTAGCAGGCAACTGATTAACTATAGAGAGACCAGGTTGTCACTTGTCCAGAGAAGATATGAGTGCTTCCTCCAGAAAAGTCCCTCAGATGCAGGGTCCTCCTGGTCCTAAAGCTGGCCAGCTAATTGGGGACAAATCTAACTGTGGATGTCAAGGACACTGATGAGTGACATAAGCAACACATGTTGGTCCTTTCTCAAATATCGGGCCACAAATTTATTTCAAGTACTCTGAGGCAAAGAGCTCAGAAAACGTAGGATGCAGAGAGTGATGGGCCTCCATGTGACTGGATGGGAAAACAGAAGAGTCCTGGGGCTGGCTTACATCACAAAATCAGGAGATAAAGCACCCAGCCATTGCATGTGCCAGTGTGCCTGTGTGCATCCTTTTCGCTCCAGTGGGAACATGAGAAGTTAATACTAGCGATGACTGCTACGTGAGTGAGACATGAATACTATACGTACATCAGAGTGGAGATAACCCTTGTGCTAACTATACAATAGCAAGACCTGCCTTCGGGTCTTTTAAAGAAAATAAACTTAATCCAACAGTTCGAATCTTAAATCACATTTCTCAAAGATAAAATGCTCTGCCAATTTTCACAGAAATTCCAAACTTAGCTGGGAGGCCAGCATTGAACCACATTGTGATTGGACTCCATTATTACACAATTAGAGAAGGGTTTAATTAATACAGCATCAAGTATTTAATGTCATGCCAAATGGTTTGACCTTCATTATGAGGGTCAGAGGTTCTCAGACTTTCATCTCAAGTACTATTTTTTTTTTTAAGAGAATTGAGATACTGTATTTAGTTGTCATCTTTTTTCCTGGTAAGGATTTTAGTATCAGGAATGGTCACAGAAACATCTAGCAAGCTACTCTCATTGCTTCATTAAAGAAAGGACATTTTAGAACCAAACTGTAGAAAATACATAAATTTGAGTTTAAAAAAAAAAAAAAGAAAAGAAGGATAGGTAGGAACAGTAAGGGGGGAAGTAGAAGGGAATAGAAAAAAAGAAGAAATAGATGGGAGGGGAGGGGAAGAAAGGAATAGTTCCAAAACTGGAGTACGTTTTCCATTAGGAAACCTTACCCCAAGCAGGGCACAGTGGAGCATGCCCGTAATCCCAGCACTCAGGGAGGCAGAGAGAGGAGGATCTCTGTGAGTCCAAGGCCAGCCTGGTCTACAAAGTGAGTCCAAGACAGTCAAGGCTACACAGAGAAAACCTGTCTGGAAAAAAAACAAAAAGAAAAAAAGAAAAGAAAACCTTACCGCTGAAACTCTGGGTTTTTTCAAAAAAAAATCTATGAAGACTTCATTGACAAGCTAAAGTGTGGGTATATTTAACAGAGGACTTTGAAAACCCTTCCCCAAGAGCTCTGCAAGCCTAGACAGTATTTTACGCGGCTCCAAGGACAAGTTCTGAGCCTGAGAAACAGGCAAAGACCCTCTTCTGACAAGCTCTTAGCCTAAGAGGTATAGATCCACAAAAGCCTTGATCAGAGGCATCATAAAGCCACATAGCGATTTTGGAAAGACCGTCTGGACAGCAGGGTAGAAAAGACTAGAAACAATGATCCAGTTAGTCACAAACCACTGCACCCCAACCATAGAGGAATAAAATGACATTCCGTTTTGCTCTCAGATAATATGGGTCAGAATGTAAATATGAAATAGCAAGGGTGGCCTCACACAACCTCTGGGGTTTCTGGTTTAATGATCAGCATAGACCACCTGAGACTTAACGATATAGTTGTTGATGTTGGCTTCCAACTGGGAGATGCCACTCTCTATCCCACCTACATGGGCTAGTCTAAGTGGCCTCATAGCATTATGGCTGGAGTCCAAGGACAGCCATGTAGGAAAGCAGAAACCTGAATCCTTCTCACCTGGTCTTGTGGTTGTCAGTTACCCCGTTATCTACTGGCTGGAGCTAGCTATCATGCCACTTTGTCCAGACTCAGGGGAAAGACATATAGAGCTCATCTTTTAGTGGGAAAAGTGTTGGCTATCTTTTAAAGAGGTAGTGGTGTTGTTAGTATAAACACAGCCCTCTTTGGAAAGTACAAATTACCACAAACTACATGTTTGAGGCAAGAATGGAAATAAATCTCCTCCCCCTCACTCTTGGTCTCCCTCACTTCCTCCGTCTCTCTCTGCCCCCCATCCTTCTTCCTATCCCCCCTTCCCTCTCTTTCTTTCTCCCATCATTAGAGAGAAAGAAAGATGGGTGGATAATTATATGTGTAAAGTGAACTGAACCAAGGAGTGTGCAGTTATTTGCTTAAAGCATTTCTGGGAGTCTCTGCAGAGCATTTCTGGATAAGATGAACACTTGAATTGGTAAATTAGTAAAGAAGATTGTCCTCTAATTTTAGTGAGCCTGGCCCAACCCATCAGACCCTGAATAGAACAAAGCAGGGTAATATCTCTGTCTCTGTCTCTGTTTCTGTCTCTGTCTCTGTCTCTGTTTCTGTCTCTGTCTCTGTCTCTGTCTCTGTGTCTCTGTCTCTGTCTCTCTCTGTGTCTCTGTCTCTCTCTGTGTCTCTCTGTCTGTCTGTCTGTCTGTCTGTCTGTCTGTCTCTCTCTCTCTCTCTCTCTCTCTCTCTCTCTCTATTTCTCTCCCAGGTTTTGAGCTAGAACACAAGTCTTCTCCAGCAATCAGACTGGAACTAACACCAGTTCTGCTTCTCTGGACTTTGGAATTGGACAGCACTGTGGACTGACCTTGGTTTCCAGCCTGCAGAGAGCAAAGCCTTGAAATCCCCACCTCTGTAACAATATGATGCATCCTTTGTGTACGTACATACACACATGTGCGCACATGCAAACAAAAGGCACACAACACATACAAACATGCATACACTTAAAAAACACACATACATATACTCAAACACAGCTGCACCATACACACACACACACACACACACACACACACACACATCTCTTCTTGGTTTTTTCTCTGTAGAATCACAACACAGATTTAGAAACACTTAAGTGATTTGTTGTGACCTAAACTCATATGCACACAGCAGAACACTGTATCTTTGCACTTGATTTCAGTAGGCCCACTAATCTTCTGAAGGTCACTGTGGTCCTCAAAGAGGGAAACCCTGTCCATGATGAGTGTAACTTTATAACCTATCTGTTTTTCACACTCAGTTGCCCTCATTCCCTACAGTAGAAGAAGCACCACATTTGGGGTCAAAAGCACCAATGTCAAATCCCAGATCACTTCCCAGTAGGGTATTTCACACATGCTTTCCTTCGGTGTCAATTTGCTTATCAGTCTAATTGTTTTAGAGAATAGTGGCCCCTGATTATTCAATTATTTTCTATTCTGTTTTTATCCCAGCTCATGCCTATTTACCTACTTAGCAAGTATTTTTCAGCTGTGGTCACTCTCTCTGCCCTCTCCTTCTACCTGCCACAGACCTCACTGGCCACTAACTCTTAAAGTCCTGCATACTCTTTTTAGACTACAGAAAATGCAAATAGTGAAAATAAATTCAAACTTCATAACACATGGGGTGGATGAAAAAATGTTAGTACTTTTATTTCTTACTTCAGAGAACTTATTTGGATAAGCAGAGAAAGTGATGCAGCCCATGATGCAGCCCTCATGGGAAGTGAAATAGGGTATAGCAATGCATTCATTCCAGGGTCTAGCTACACTCTTGTGTGACCTTGATCAAGTCACATAACCTCATGGTGTCTCATTTTACTCAGAATTAACATATTGATACTTGTCACAGAGAGGAATTTTGAAAAATAAGTGGAACAAAATGTTAAAATGCCTCCAGCACGGTCTAAAACAATGGGGCTCAATTTTTAGTATCAATTAGGAACACCTGGAAGGGTTATCAAATGCTTATTCTTGGATCCAACTCAGGAGTTATGATTCATTAAACCTAAGACAGGCTTTGAGAGTTTGCATTTCTAACCTCCCCCCAGATGATGTTAGCACTGCTGGCAAAAGTGGACTTCGAGAAGCACTGGACTAGCTCAGTGTTAGCCACTGCGATTGGGAGTTATGGTGTGATAACAATGATGGCTGGTGGCCATGATGATGATTGTCACAACAATGATTGTGATGAGGCAATATCAATATTCATGATGACCATGATGATGGCCAAGATGATGATGGTTATACTAATGGTGATGGTGACAATGATGACAGTGATGATGACAGTGATGTTGACTATGACGATGATAATGGAGATGGTAACAATGATGATGGCCAAGTTGATGATGGCCAAGTTGATGATGGTAGTAATGGTGATGAGGGTGAGAGTGATACTGGCTATGATGGCGGCCAGATGATAACAGTTATAATGGTGGCAGTAATGATGACTCTTTTTAAAGGAATGCCAGCTTTATTTGAATAATAAAGTAAAATATAAATTTGTCAAATGTAATGTGACTGCTTTGTTCTGTCTCATATCAAATATTCCATTGTACTTCAAGTGTGTTATGTTTAAAACTTTGTACAATGTTCTCAACATATAAATAATATATAAATGGTCCATAAAGAATGGTTTTTAGCAGAAATATTTTTGCTAAGAAAGGAATTGAACTGGGGGAAGAATAAAAAAAAAAAAAAAAACTTGGTCTCTTGATTTTAAGATATTTCCTTTGCAAAATACTAAGACCGAATCAAGATCAACCCAGCTTCACCATTAATTGCAACGTAAAGTAGTCTACAAATACAGCTACTACCGCGGGAAGCCACTTAGACTTCAGAACCTATAGACTACACCCTAGGAAGCCTCAGGAGGGAATCTAAGATCAGCATCACTCAGCAGGAGAAGCCTCTCTGGGACCTGCAGAAGCTGAACGTTTGATGTATAAGGCCTCGGGGTCTGTGAACAGAAGAAACCAGCCTTATTTTCCACTAACTGAAATTAGAAACTTGAGGTGAATGTGTCATTATTAGGAAATCACACCCCACCTTACTTCTAGATGTGTAGAAAAGAAAGGCCTAATGTGATGTTCTGCTACCCTCCCTGGCCCCCCGAGTCTGCATCTGTGGTATGGCTGTCATGACAGGAGATGCTCTGGCCCAGTGGCATGACTCTTTCTAGATGTGATAGTTTTATGTCTGAACTTAAGATGACAGGAAGTCACAGTTCTTTCTTTTTTATTTTCTACCTCTTAGAACATTTTGGAATATGGAGCCAATTGTCTCCTCCAACTTTTTGAAAGAGAAGCCAATTGTAACCCTTCTATGAGTGCATAGCATGAGCGATGACGCAGTTATACGCAGCAAATTCTGTTGCTTGAATGAATGGATAGTTATTCATCTCAGGAAGATACAGATGTTGACTATCTGTCCTAGTCTCCTAAAACCTTGTGATAATAACTATCATATAACCACTACAAATATTACAGATAATCTCTCATTTTATTCTCAAAATAGTTTTTTTTTCCTTTGCTAATTTATTCTTGTTACATCTCAATGTTTATCCCATCTCTTGTATCCTCCCATTCTTCCCTCCCCCCCCCCCCCATTTTCCCATTATTACCCTCCCCTATGACTGTTCCTGAGGGGGATTACCTCCCCCTGTATATGCTCATAGGGTATCAAGTTCAAAATAGTTTTATAAGGTCGAGTGTCATTTCCATTTTCAAGTGGGGAATTCAAGGTTGAGAAGGCATAGCCATAGGTGGAGTAAAGGTCTGAGCACAAGAAGTCTGAATTATTTAGGCGAACACTTTAAGTGACTCACAGTCTTCCATCTGAATGCACATGGCCCATCAATCTACTAGGAGTTACCACTCTGGGCACTCCCAATTTTAGGGACCCCTCTTCTGACCGATTGGTCTGCCTTCAGTCACTTCCCCTTCCTGTACAAAGAGGCACTGCAGGAAACAGGAGACAGGATCCAAAGAGCCTGGCTTCAAAGATGGAGAATGGGTGTTGAGAACCCTTCAGTGTGTGTCTATGTCACTCTAGTTGGCCACTGAATCTTCATAGAGGTTCTCCCAGAAGTAGGATTCTATGCTTTATCCTGGTCCTTGCAAAGACTGCTCCCAGAAAAAGGCATTGACTCAATTTCTATGTTTCTTCATATGTGTCTGGCTGCTTCCTCCAGATCTCAGTAAATTCACTGGTCAAATAAAGAGAATGAGCTAACAGATCTTATGAGCCAGTAAAAGTTATAGTCTCATCCACATACACATGGTTCTGGATACACGGGCATGTATGTAATGTGTGTGTGTGTGTGTGTGTGTGTGTGTGTGTGTGTGTGTGTGTTTGAAATGTCAATTTGGTTTTGCATATGGCCATAAGCCATCTTGCTCATACGTGAAAGAAGCAAAGGACTTAGGGCCATTTTGTTATGGCTGCCCACAATATCAGGTCATGTCTGTTAATATACTCTGGGTGATTTCTACTGACAACAGCAGTTCTGGAAATTTTCTACGGAGTTGTAATATAACAAGGTCCTCCCTTTCCCTTTCCCTCTGTATATGAGGCAGCAGAAGCTATTTTCTCCCGCCCATCATTTCTCCTTTTGATTGAAAAGGGTCAGAGACTCTGGGGGTCACCCCTTCAGTTGTTATGTGATGCCTAAACCTCTGATTCAGAAATTTTCCCCTCTATTTTTACATCTATGGAGCAGCATAGCCTTCCTCTGCATCTGCCTAGGCTAGAAGACCAAGAGGGACTAAGTTCTTAAGCCACTTTCCATAGACCCATAGCATCCTAGTTGTCCTAGTTTCCTTTATGTTACTGTGATAAAACATAATGGCCAAAAGCAACTTTGATAGGAAGATAGGAATGTGGCTTCTCCTTCCAGGTCACAGCCCATCACTGAGGGAAGTCAGAGCAAGAACTCAGCTAAGGACTTGAAGCATAACTCACGGAGGGATGCTGTTTATTGGCTCGCTCACTCACTCACAGTCTTAGGCTTATCTAGCTCTCATATACAATACAGAACTACCTGCCTAAGGATGGTGCTGCCTAGAGTGGGATGGATCCTCATGCATCAGGTAATAACCAACAACCAACCCTCCCCCCCCCACTGTCACACACACACACACACACACAAACATGCCTAAGGGCCATGCTGTTTTAGGCAATTCCTTAGTTTGGGCTTTCCTCTCAGATGACTCTAGGCTGTACCAAGTTGACAAGTAAAGCTGAGAAGGCCATAATTTATCCACCGAATATGCATCTGCCTTCCCTCAACATTTAAAAATTCCAAATTGTGGTTTCAAACTGTCTACATAAGGAACAAGACGATTGGGCTACATACCATCTAGCAAACGATATCTAATTCTAAAGATGCTGCAGATCCAACTTGAAGAAACTCACTGCCAGGTAAATCATGAAATTTTTTTTTTAATGAATCTTCTCCATCAAAAAAAGTGGCTGATGCAATGCAGATATATCTTGAGGGTATAAGCGAAGTGAGATAAGCCGCACACGGGACAAATATTATGTGATCATACTTTTATGTGGAGTTACAAAAGGAAAGGCTGAATTCACTGAAAAAGAGGTTAGAATGGTGGTTGTTAGGATCTTAATCTTCAACGCCCCCCCCCCCACAGGCTCACGCTTTAAACACTTGGGCCTCAGCCTGTACTCTGTTCAGGTCCCATCTCTGCCTCCTGGTCCAGCACAGCATGATGAGTCTCTGCCACATGTTCCTGTTACCATGAACTCTCCCAAGCCTTCCTCACTGTGATGGACTAAAAGTTCTCCAAAACAACGTGTTCTAGGATAGAGAGATGGATTGACAGTTAAGAGCACTGGCTAGTCTTCTGAAAGGACCTGGAGTCAATTCTCAGGAACTACACTGTGGCTCACACCCAACTGTAGCTCCAATCCCAGGAGATGTAATACCTTCTTCTGGCCACTGGGGACACTGCACATAGATGGTACATAGACATACATGTAGATGAAACACCCACACACAATATGCGATAATAAAATCAAATTGAAAACAAATCTTCTGCTGTTCTGTCAGGTATTCTGGTTACAATAACACAGTAGTAGTTAATACAGTGGGTCCCAGGGGCCATGGCGTGAGTGAAATGGGAAGATATTGGCCAAAGGACAAGCATTTCAGTTATGTAGGATGAACAGGTTCTGGGAAACTAATACGCACAGCATGGTGACCACAGTTAATAACACTGTATTCTGTACTGAAAACTGCCTACGAAAGAAGGTGGCAATGCAGTTGCACACCAGAGGCAACCATCTGAAGGTATGGATATGTTAATTAGTTTGACTGTGGTGATGACCTCACAGAGCATGCGGATTTCCAACCACCTCATTCTACATCATGAAATCTACCATTTAGTTCATTGATTCTTCCTCAATAAGGCAGAAAAGTTAAAAGCATCTGAAGAGTTTCATGATTTCCAGATTGAGGGGTCAACCTGGCTCCTAACCCACCCACAGGAACATTTTGCTGAAATAGGGTCCCACGGGAGTATTTTTGAGGTTGCCCAGTTTATTCTAACATGTAGCCAGGACTGCATGTCACAATCTCAATGATCCTGGGCTTTGATGTAAGGATCAGTAATGGTGCGTGACACTAAACTAACCACAGGTAGATCACTCATCTCTCCACGTAGAAGATTAACTCATTCCTCTTAAGCATTAAAAACTAAACATCCAAGCCCCCCTAGAAAGTCTAGGACTTTCTGACCATATTTGTGATTTTTCTCATTTCTGTGATGAAATATTTAACAAAAGCAGCCTAAGGGAGGCAAGATTTACTTTTGTTCAGTATCAGGACCACTATGGTGTGGAAAACACAGAAGAGTCATGGCAGTAGCAGTGGGTAGTGAAGGACCCTGCTTCTAGTGTGCTGTCTCCATCAGCCAGGCTCTATCTCCTAAAGGTCCCATAACCTCCTCTAAACAGCGCCACCCTCTGGGCACATGAGCACATGAGCCTATGAGAGACATCTCAAGTTGAAACTAAACACCAATGAAG
The DNA here is from genome assembly GCF_903995435.1 of Acomys russatus. Lineage (NCBI taxonomy): Eukaryota > Metazoa > Chordata > Mammalia > Rodentia > Muridae > Acomys > Acomys russatus. The sequence continues at coordinate 8,698,784 of NC_067140.1, read as the reverse complement.
TAATTGGTTGTACATTGCATAGAGCTGGATTGGTATGCCCCCAACAGCCTGTGCCTGGCTAGGGTAGCCCACTACATTCTACAATGTGTAACAGCATCCCTAGTAAAGGTTCAACTTTGACCCTCCCAAAGGTCAGAAAAGGCCAGAAAACACTGAATTTTTTTTTTTTAATTAATACAAGGCAAAAAAAAATGCCCTTTGCAGCAACTTGTAGGGCAAGTAAGGACATGGCAGTAATTAACTATTGCTGGGCTCTGATGCTCATGAACATGCTTCCTTAGCCAGTTCAGTACACTCTTCTATGCTCACAAAGTCCCTCACAGAAACAAGCTCTGACTTCCCACCAGACACCAGACTCTAATAGAAGCATTCACAGTCAATCCTATTTCTAAGTACAGCTTTCCTCTATTTACCACAAACCATTGGCTGGTGTACTAACAAAAAACATCATACTGGCCTCTTTTTTTTTATCAATATATTATAGCTGGCACAAGAGGTCTCCAGGAATGGCTGTTCCAACATTGATCATTGTTATACCCTGTCTTCTCACAGAGAAATCCATCAGGAATAATGGAAAGCTGTTTGCAGGTTTTATTGACCATTCATTGGCCTTTGACTGTGAACAGGAACCAGCTATGGGTTAAGCCTCATAAACCCCATATAGACTTTCAGTAATTGAGGTGCATGCAAAACGTATCTTTCAATCCCACAAGAAGATTAGCAGGCTCCTGGTAGGCCAGGCAACAGTTCAGAAATGAACAAAGTACGGTTTATACGTATACCCCCATCACATGATAGACATTGCTTTTGAGTCACATGTTCTCTTGCCAGCATCTGTAGATATGCAGTGCAATTCTATGCATTGTTTAAATGGCTTTTCCTTATCGAGGGTCATGTAATGCTAGCCCGTGCACACACGAGAGTTTACTGCAGACCTTGGGTGACAACACTGTTAGATTACGAAGATGAGAAGAGTAAGAAGGTAAGACAGGCACAGCGGGTGGTGGTTTGGATAAGAATGGCCTCCATGGGCTCCCGTATTTAGTCCCCAGTTAGTAGAACTGCTTGGTGGTGGATTCAGAAGACAAGTGGCCTTGTTTGGAGGAAGAGGTGTGCCACTGGGGGTGAGTGATGAAGCTTCAATAGCCCAGGCCATTCCCAATTAGCTCTTCTCTCTCTCTCTCTCTCTCTCTCTCTCTCTCTCTCTCTCTCTCTCTCTCTCTCTCTCTCTCTCTCTCTCTCTCTGTCCTGTGCTTTCATATCAAGATGCAATCTCAGCTACTGCTCCAGCACCATGCCTACCTGCTGCCATGCTCCCTCCATGGTAGGCATGGATTATAGCCCTCTGCAACCATGAGCTTAAATGTTTACTTTTATAAGTTGCCTTGACCGTGGTCTCCTGTCACAGTGATAGAAATGTGACTAAGACACGATGCCTCCCCCAAAGCAGCCACTGGGTAATGAGGAAGACATAGAACTAACAGGTCTATCAAAAATAGAGTCTGAGAGTATTACTCACAGAGACAAGCTGCTGAATGACGCCGTCTTCTACTCAGTTGCTTCAGTGATAAATCTGGAAGGCTTCTGATCCTCTCTCTCTCTCTCTCTCTCTCTCTCTCTCTCTTCCTTTTCCCCAAGCCTTCTCTCAATCATTAAATTCCACCGGTTTGAGTCCTATATACAAAAAGAAAAAAGAAAAAAAATTAGAATAAATCTTCTAGATAGTTCTACTTCGGCTTAGACAATAAATATAAGTTACCTGTTTTGGCTCTTGATAAAAGCTGGGAAGTTTTTCTAATTACCTAATTCATTCACTTCCTTGTTTTTGATGCAACAATATTGAGCATGCATGACAACGGCTAGAAAGGACAATGGCTAAGAAAGATGTGTGGTCCATGCTCATAGACAAATCACTTGTACACTCAGTTGGCACCAAACTTATTTATTGAAAATATAACTGTAAATCTAATTTCAGAGGTTTTGCTTCATGTTCTGCTCTGATGACACGGGGAGCTTCTTGGGCTGTAGCGCACACTCCGTGAACTTGTCAGCATGGTCGTCATAGGGCTCTCCTTCCAGGCTTTATGTGTCTGCACCACTTGGATTTATTCTCCTCTCCTTCATTTATCCTGCTGACTGATTTTGGCCCTCGAGTACCCAAGGAACTAATTTCAAAATCTGAAGGGCAAACCTCTTCTTGGCCAGGTTCCTAAGGTGGCCACGCTGACTTTCATGGTGACAAATGTGACAAATGATGAAAATAGGGTGCAACCAAAAGCCACAACCCACACTAATCACTAGGAAAAAATACCATTTGTCACTAAGTTAAGGACAGCAAAACACCTGCTGTGTTTATAGCTATGCCTGTCCCCATGCCAGACATAACTAATAGATCACAGATCTCTTTCCTGATGACCCCAATTCATGACTTAGGTTCTTTCTTAACATCGCATTCTAGTAGCCACTGTCAATCAATCAGACATGGAACTGAGGATCTGCCTCAAAATCAATGAACAGAGACTAGGGTGCTTCATAAGCCACAAGGAATGACTAAAGCAGAGCTACAAAAAAAAATGTAGTTTGACACAGTGCAAACTACATCCCAGTCTTGTCATTTGCAATCTCAGGAATATCTCCTCTCCTAAACTCTATATGCTCACTCAAAAAGGTTCTGCTTGTCACATTCCAGTACAATGTCCATATCTAAGAGGATGATATTCTCTTCTGGTCAGTCAGGGACAAAAGACCCTACTCTTTCATTTAAAAAACAAAAGCAGGAGGTGGGAAACTGAAAAGATGGGTCTGTAGATAAAATACTGCACAGGCATGAAGACTTAGTTCAGATACCCAGCACACACACAAAAACTGGGCATAGCAGCACATATCTGCAATCCTAGCCCTCGGATGCCGAGACAGATGAATCTCTGGACTTCTTTGGCCAGCCAGCCAGGTTGAATTGATTAGTCAGTCCTAAGTTCAGTGAGAGACTTTGTCTCAAATAATAAAATTGAGGTGTATTAGTTAGGATTTCTTTTTTATCTTTATTTTTATTTTTAGTTTGTTCACTTTACATCCCAATTGTAGCCTTCTCCCTTGTCACCTCCCAGTCACCCTCCCTCCCTCACCCATCCTCCCCTGGTCCTCAAAAAGGGGAGCCCTCCTCCCCTATCATCTGAACTCAGCCTATCAAGTCATATCTGAACTATCTGTATCCTCTTCCTCTGTGGCCTGGCAAGCCTGCCCCACCAGGGGGGAGGTGTTCAAGACTGGGGACAAGAGTCCATGTCAGAAGTGGTCCCTACTCCCCATAGTCTGTGGTGAAAAACTGTAACCAAAGCAACTAAGGGAGGAAAGCGTTTGCTTGTCTTACACCTCTATAGCACTGTTCGTCATCAATGTAAGTCAGAGCAGAGACTCACACAGGGCAGGAACCTGGAGTCAGGAGCTGATGCAGAAACCATGGAAGAAGGGTGATGCTTACTGGCTTGCTGTCACAGCTTGCTTAGCCTGCTGCCTTATAAAACTAGGACCACGTGCCTGGGGTGGCACCACCCACAGTGGGTAGGGCCCTCCCCTATCAGTCACTAATTAAGAAAATGCTGTACAGCAAGGCCTTAGGGGAGTACTTTCTCAACTGAGGCTCCCTCTTCTCTCATGACTTTAGCTTGTGTCTTGTTGACATAATGCCAGCCAGCACAGAAGGAACGAAGAGGAAACACATCAAACTCTAGCCCCCATACACATGTGCACACCTTGCCTCCACACAGTCACATGTACATGTACAAATATCCCACATACATACATACATATAAAAATTAATTTTAAATACCATACTACCTACTAAACAGAAGAGAAAGAGACACATTATCGCATGACTTTTCCTGAGGAGTATATCAAAATATCTGTTCACAAAAGAAAGAGCACTGAGAAACCAAAGAAAGGATTCTACTCAAGTCCCCACTTGATAGGACAATGAGTTTCCTGAGCTTATTTTCAAGAGCATAGCGACTCAAAGACTGCTCTACCTCTTGGAAGTCCTACCTCAGTATGATTGGCAGCCAACTGTTCCACTCCAGTCATTTGTTCAACTCATATATAACCTCAGAAGGTCGGTGTCAGGCTCATATGGATTTTGTGAAAGTTCCTGAGTCTGGTACTCAATTCTGAGAAGCCTCTTGATGGTCTCAGGTGGTTGACAGTGGCTGCTCTGAGTCAAGACTCTGACACCCAACCTGGAGAATATAGTTACAGCACACATAAGGTAGACCAGAGAATAACTGCACAGCCCAGGAGCACCAGACCAAATGGATCTTCGAGGAGAAAGAGTTGTCACCCAGGGGAGGGCCTTAGAAAAGATGTCATGGAGGCAGAGGTCTCGGAGGCCAGGGTAGAGAAAAAGGATGCCACTCGGTGATAGACATGGAGACGTGCCATCATAGATCCATCACAGGCAAAGTCCTGCCCATCTCCAGTCAAACTGTTGGCCTAAAACTGAGCCTCTGGGTCAGACACAGTAACCACAGGTCAACAACTGAGCAAACATCAAACTCAATTAACTGTATTGCTTGGTGAATTAACAATCACCTTCTCTGAGCTCAGAGATTTTTTTTTCAGAACACATAGTATTCTTGTAATGAAAGTGGAGTAAAGCTGGCCTGCATTTAGGCACCGATTAACTGTTTAATCTTCTATAAGAAAGTGCTATTAAAGCTTATAGTAATAGGGTCACGCTTCTGTGTAGAGCATCGCTACCTGTATAAGATTCATATTCTCTCTCTCTCTCTCTCTCTCTCTCTCTCTCTCTCTCTCTCTCTCTCTCTCTCTCTCTCTCTCCCTCTCTCCTCACAGACAGCTAGACACACACACACACACACACACACACACACACACACACACACAGAGAGAGAGATAGGTGGACACACACTCCCTTTGCCCTTTGAACTGGAACAGTGATGCGTTCCCTGTGATTAAATTAGTGTAAGTAATAAGATATCATAGACTTGATTGATTTCCTCAGCAATGGTTATTAACCAGCCCAATTCAGAGCCAAGCAGGGCCATTATTCTAAACATTGATTTCTGAACAGCATGCAGGGGAAGGAAGGAAATCCTCAGCTGCAGAGGTATTCCATGAGGAATTATCAGGTAAGATGACGCATGGTGAAGATTCTCAGATGTGGCAGCGAAGCCCATGGAATCCATAAACACCACAACCCACAGACGTCTGGGTCTGCTGGGAGCCTGGGAATAGACTTCATCTATATTCTTGGGGAATAATTCTTAGGTCTGTCACAAAATGGAAGAGCCGTGAATAGAATTGTATTCCTACTATTGTATTTAATGCAACAAATATGTGCTGGGTGATTTCTCTGGAGTACATTTGCCAGGGCCTCCCAAGACAAGAAGAAATGCAGCTCCAAGAACCTCACACGCATAGGGTTTGTTTCCCGACCAAGTGTGGAAGTGCCCTCCTCTTGGATGAGACGCTGAGGGGTGGACACTGGATGAGGAGATGACAAACACCTCTTATTTTGTTCTTGACATGGGATCTCCCTATGGAACCCAGTCTCCCTACCTTCACCTTCCAAGATCTAGGGTGACATCTAAGAACTAACTACCATGCCTGGCTCGGGTAGCGAACTGTCACAGGACTGCAGGAAGTTTCAGCAGTTTACAGTATGTTCAGAGCTGTGAGTAACGGCCTGACTCTCTCTGGGGCTCCGGAGAAAAGTAAATCTGTGAAAGAAAAGTAACTTCTTCTCCTACTGTATTCCCCCATGCTTCCATCTACCAAGCAGATGGGGCTGCAAGTGATACTGTTTCTGTGTGTCCCTCTCAGACTGTCCACACCATACACAGCATATGCAGAGGGAGGGACTCGACAACACCACAGACCACAAAGGGCTTGCACTTTACGGATAAGCAAGCTTCCTGTGCTGAGGGCAACAGGCTCATGGTGGGCAGAAGAGCAAGCGCTGGGGTCAGACATTCTGGGCTGAGATTGGCATCTAACTCTATGGGGGCATATCAAGTGAGATCATTAGCTCTTGCTGTGGGGCTAAAACCACTTCATAAGTTTGCAGTAAGAGTGGCTAAGGTAATATACATAAAATTGTGTATTTTAGTGTACAATACTTACTTTAATGAACAGTGTAATGTAAAGTGCTTAACCCAGTACCCGGTACTCAGTGAGACTTTAAAATTGTTATAATAATAGATCTCAATAGTTTTTTTTCCTACAGAAGAAAAATACATGGCATGGCTTGTACCTTACAATATAAACAAATGCATTTTCTGCTTTTTTTTTCCCCTTTGTTCTGACCCCAGATTTAAAACCAGGTCCAAAGAGAGAGGCCTGAGGAGGTACTAGTGTTGCTGTTAGATTCTAGCCATGTTAGTGGCCTGCTGTGGTGATTTGAATAAGAGTGACCCCCCCCCAGAGCTTGGTATTTGAATACTTGCTCCCCAGTTGGCAGTGCTCTTTGGTGAGGTTGAGATGCACAGCCTTGCTGAAGGGAAGGCCATCAGCTGGGGCGGGCTCTGAGAGATTACAGCCCCACGCTGCTGATGACAGGTTTCGTTTGCTTCATGCCTGTGGATGGAGATATGATCTCTCAGCTCCCTGCTCCAGTTGCCAGCTGTCATGCCTCCCCCACCACAAACTCTCCCTCTGAAACTGTAAGCCAAAGTAAACTGCCTTCTATATGTGACTTTTTGTCCCTGTGTTTTATCACAGCAACAGCAAAACAGAGGATACAACTTCCCTGAGGGGGAAATAGACATGAGGCTATGGAAGTCCAGGGTTCTATCTTCTACATTTCTCTGTCTTTTAATTAACCAAAAAATAAGAGTCTAAGTGGAATTAATGGATATCGATGTCTCAGGCTTTCCCAAATACAAAGATCTCAAGTTCTCTAAAAACAGAATCTGTAGGTGGTTTCTCTGTACCTGTCATATTTCCTTTAAAATAAATTCATATACTCCCCACTGGCCCAGTTCTCTCCCACCCCTACTCCCATGGTTTGGAATTACAAATAAGGAGTATTTCAAGTATGTTTATGCATGTGTCTATGTGTGTGTGTGTGCATGTATTTGTGTGTGTGTGTGTAGTCTGTGTGTAGTCTGTGTATATGTGTGTGCCTGTGCTTGTGTGCATGTGTGTACATATACTGGTGTGCCTTTGGGACTTTCTCAAGTCCTGTATTTGTCTGAATGCTATTGAATTTTTTGCCTAATTGTTATTCAGTATGCTAATTTCACCCACAAATCTCACATTCTATTGATCAAAAAGTAATAAACTCACCAACAAACAAAACAACCATTATTGCAATGTTGGGAAAACATCAGTTAATATCAATAGCATATTTACAATTATCTTTAACCCAAATTACCCATGATGCAGCACGTAGGCTGCTTCAGACACCTGTGCAGAGGGGTCTCCTGAGAAATGTCCACTTCCTTTTCTTGATTGAGAAGAAGAAAGCAGGGCAACCAAGAAATACTGAAGAACCCCAGTAGTGAGTGAATGGCAGGGAAGATGTGACTATAGCAAAGCGAAGCATGCACAGCAGCTCTCTGTGTTTATCTCTTTCTGTTGTTTTTTTTTTTAAATAAAAACTACATGTATAAAATATATAAGAACATGTAACACATCTTTTTCTTGCTTGTATGCATTTTACTATTTTACATACATATCTTAATTGTACAAAATAGCCGACCTCGCGTGTTTTGGTCAGATCAATCCCTGGACACCCTTGAATTTCCCATCTACCTTGTCTCTGGCCTCTTCCTCCTCACAAACAGCCCCTCTTGGGCATTTGTGTTTCAGGCACTGTTTTAAACATGTGGAAGGCATGAAGGTGAGAGTGGCATCTTTTACCATGCCCTAAGACTCATGTGCCTCTAAAATCATTTGCTAGTGTTTTAGTAGGAGCTCAGAGCACAGCAGAGCTACTGTGCTAAGTCAGGGCACCTCATCCTTCTTACACTGACCAACCCTCACCTCCGGGGCTGCCAGTATTACCATCGTCATCACCGTCATCATCATCATCATATTTTATTCTTTTTAGCAGCATTATCACTGTGTTTGTGTCTGTGTGTGTGTGTGTGTGTGTGTGTGTGTGTGTGTGTGTGTGTGTGTGTGTGTGTGTGTGATGTAAGTGTCTTGGAGAAAGGCATCCAGCATCCTGCTCCATTCCACATAATCGCAGACGCCCACATAGTCTTAGGTACAGTCTCTTGTGGGAGTTGAAGCAGAAGCTCACTACTTTAGCTATGTTGAGTGGCTCTCAGGATACACTTGTATTCACCACTGTCTCTAGGGCTGCACTTTCAGGCACAGACAGCCACACCTGGCATTTTATATAGATTCTAGGAATTCAAATGCAATTCAGATCCTTGTGGCTGGGGAGCTAATGCTCTTATCCACTGAGCCATCTTTCTAGCCCTTTCCAAAATTTATTTTTATTTTACAATTTACTTTATTTCATTGTGTGTCTGAGTGTGTGTGTGTGAAAGAGAGAAAGGGTATGTATTGGTGTATATGTGAGTGTGTGTTTATGGTGTATGTGGGGGTAGGTGTGTGTGAGTGTGTGTGTGTGTGTGTGTTATTAGGGACTAAACACAATGCCTCACACATGGTAGGCAAGTGCTCTTCACTAAGCTATACCTAACCATTTTTTTTTTTTTTTTACTTAAAAAAAAGGAGACTCACTAAGTTGGCTGGTTTGAACTCACTATACTCCAAGCTGGTTCTGAATTTTTGATTCTCCTGCCACAGCCTTCCGAGTAACTAGGGTGATAGGCCTGCGCCACAAAGCCCACTCCCATCCTCTTCCTTTTGGAGAATGACGCGTCTTGCATTTGAACCATCCCATTGCGGAGGAAGAACCCATCGTCTCCATCTGCTTTACAAATAATAAACTGGTCCTTCACCGGCTACTTAACCAAGCCAAGGCAGTCAGCACCTGTCCTTGAGATTTTTTTTCAAACTGAAATTGGAGAAAATGAAGATAATCAAGCTCCAAGGCATGAGAAGTACCAGCAATCATAATTCCAGTCAAATGCAAAAAAAAAAAAAAAAAAAAAAATACTGGATTAAGAGGCCAAGAAAAAAGGAGCAGTAACGATGTATGTTAAGGCTTTATCATCAATCTCTATCTCACTTACATCTACCTGTCATCTTATCTGCACTATCAATCTATATCTCACATACCACAATACACCACAGAGAGACAGAGACAGAGAAGGGGGCATGAAGAGAGAGATAAACCTCCATGAGCTGAGTAAAGAAAAAGCCATCAGAATGACACCTGAAGTTCAAGGCACATGATATTTTACAAGAGAATGCTGGTGATTTATTTTACTCTACTTGGAACCAGACAGACATGAGTCCTTTCCCAAACGGGTCTTCTGTGCCTTGTCTGTAGTACTTATGAAGATCTCTGGGTTCAGTTTTGATTATCCAATTCCAAATCAAGTCCCCAGACCTGAGTCGTTTGCCTCTGAGGCAGGCTGTAGTAGCCCAGTCAAGCACAGCAAGAATGGACTATGGAGACTGACAATTTGGGACCGAATTACCCTTTTCTGACTTCTTACACATGCAACCTTAGGCAAGTTGTACAAATCTTTCTATGTCTGAGGCTTACGGGGAAGATAAAAGTACGCCTGAGAATCAGATAGCCTAATGATCAGGGAGATGATGCAGGCCAAGACTCTACTGGCAAGAAAGGCAAATACACATAGAATATGTATCTCTCTCTTGAGGAATGAACAACTGCATCTTGTGGGCGGGAAGATGCTTGATCTAATTACAGATTTGGATGGTGTCATGTATGGTGTGACCAGTGACTCACCCTTATACAAGGGACCTGTCAGGATCCTTAAGAAATGGTGACACAAGACGGTCTTGGTCTTTACCTTGATGCTTCAGGAGTTAGTCATTCAGAAGTAGGCAGTAGACAGATCAGCCTTAGTAAGTGCTGCCCTGTGCCTTTCACTTGTGGCACCCTGATCGCCTTCCACATGTGTGATAGCTCTAGCATGGCCAGGAATAGTGGTAAGTAATGTCAACTTGTGCACTTATTTTGTCACTCGGTTTTTTAAGGTTCAATTCATCATGGATATTTTTTTAAAACATGAACACCAGCATTGGTGAGCACCAACCATGTGCTTCTATCATAGATAGCTCATGTCTGACTTTCCACTATCACCCCCAAAACCCAGCATGGATTCTCAAGCCATTTCTTCTCTCACTTAAACTTCCACCTTCTTATCCCCTTTCCCTCTGCACTGTCTTAAAAACACCATTCTTCCCATACCTCCATCTTTCCAGTTCTAGATTCACTCCACCAGCAAAAGAGGCTCACTCTAAAGCACATGTTTTCAGGTTATTGGTGATACTCCTGGCGTCAGGGCTATCTTCTTGTTTCAGGGACTACTGCTCTCCTCCACCTCTTATTCTATTTAAGACACTGATTAGAGGGCTGTTGTGAGTCACCCAGTCTCAAAACTTCGTCATGTGGTTGACTTGGCTATACCATGCTTGGTGTCAATAGTGCTGGCTCAGGTCCTCTAGAAAGAAGACACCAGGACAGAGTTATATGTGCAAGAGACTAGAGGAGGCGCCCATGAATGAGAGAGAGAGAGAGCAGAAGGAGACTAGATAAAGCTGGAAAGAGTCTTCAGCTTGCCATCCAGGAATGACAGTCACAGAAGGAGAGAGGTTAAACAAGGTGGACAAGGAGGAAAAGCCTTACATGGCCACAGCCACTCTGACCATCCACAGGGAAGCTCCATGGAGAAGGATCCTCTTCAGAAGAGACTCATGTTGGTGAGGACCAAGTCAATCGCCCTCCTGCACTTGTTCTTTGGCTAGAAGGATCCCAGGACCACAGGGATCAGCATAAATGCTGTGATGTGACAATGGCTGAAATTTGCAGGCAGCTCCCTGCTTTCTTTGCTGTGGTTTCCTTGAAGGCTGTAGTTTTATGGCTACCATAATATTTATTTTAGAAATGTCTATATTTTAAAAAGTGACACAAATGCCCAAAGAAGACAGATAAAATGTCTCTCTCCACCCATCCTCAGATACCAACCCAGTCCTTGCCATGCTCACAGCTAAGAGTTTTGTGCCTCCCTTTGGAAACATCTCACATGCAAATACTCAAATGCTTTATGTTAACATAAACTCCACTAACTTGGTGGCACAGATGTTTTCACATTACTTTTATCCTGCCTCTGGCCCCTGCCTCTGATCCCTGCCTCTATGCTCTCTAGTACCCCAGGGCCGAAAGCACTCTGACAATCATTGGAGAACTGATGGTATCTTTCCAAATAATCCCATCAAGTGGCCTCGACCTCACACTTCATTTGTGAGCATCAACTTTGTATCCACCTTATATATAAACTATCACAAGTTTAGATCATACAACTAAATTACCACAGGGTGGTAATGACCATTTTTAGTTTAGAGGGAAACATTAATAAGTTTGTCCATAAAATATGAAATATAATTTTCTATGGACAAAGATACTACTTAAAGACTTAAAGATAAAACTCTAAGCAAATGCTTGTGAAATGCTTTATAGATTTGACGTAGCAATGGCTAGCATTCTTAAAAAACAGAGTTCATATAAACTCATTTGAAAAAGAACAATTTAGATAATGAGAGTATCTTTCCCAATCTATTACATTTTCAAATAGTAAAATGCCTAGCATTACTCATGTTTACTATGGATGCAGGGAAATATGCACCGCTATTGGGGTAATTTTCTCTTGAACCACCTTTATGAAAAGCAATTTATCAATAAGAAGCAAAACTAAATGATCATACAACTAACTCCAGACATTAACTGGACAGACATCACTCAAATGGAGTCACCAGGCAACTGTTAAACAAACATACATGGATATTGATAGTGGGTTTGTATAAAATAGCAAAATTGGGGAAAGTCTTGGAACTCCACTTACAGAAGTGACAGATCAATTACTTCATTCAGAAGTATTAGACAGCGGCTGGGGAGAGTGCTCAGCAGAGAGGCACTCTTGATCTGAGGACCTAAGTTGGAATGTGAAAGGAGGGTTGTGGATGCATATGCTAGTATGTCAGCCATCCTGACAAAGAAAGGAAGGAAGGAAGGAAAGGAAGAAAGAGGAGGGAGGGAAGGAAAAAAGAAGGGAGGGAGAGAGCAAGGGAGGGAAGGGAGGGGCACCTTTTGGTTCTGTAAGAGACCCTGTCTCAAGAGAATACAGTGGAGAACCGTAGACGAAGATATCCAACATCCTACTCTGGCCTTCATGTGTGGACTCATACACCCCATCACTTAAGTGCATGCTCCATACACACACACACACACACACACACACATACACACACACACACACACACACCACAAAGTATTTAAAAACTACCTCAACTCCATTTTCAAACACATACACATGGTCATGCACCCATGACTGGGGCATGAAGTGTTACAGCCACATATGTATCCATGCACACATGCACACACGTGCATAGGAGGCGAACGGAAGACTACAGTCCTGGAGATTGATGCTGCTCATTTTCTTAGATATTGTTACTTTTACATATCTGGACCATTTATAATTTACACTTATGACTAATTTTATAATTAAAAAAAACAAATAAAGATATTTTCACTGAACAAATTTAAAAAGGACCGTGTCTGAGGCTACGGCACTCAGAGAAAATGCAAAACCTGAGGATGTAACAAAAAAAGTTCTTGCTGTGAAGAAGATCACGGGACAGATATGGGAGAGGCCCTCACAGTGGATTTTTTAAAACTTCAAATGCTTGCAAGAGGCTTTCATTGCTAAAAGTCACACCTCTCAATCCATGTTCTTTTCGAGTTCCTAAAAGGTAAATTCAGCAGTGCAACCTAGACTCTCTTCACAGAAGAAGGGGAAGAAAGGTTCTAAGAGCCAGAGGATCAGGACATCTGCTGCTGAGATGGTGCCTTCTAGGGGAGCCAGGGAAGGCACACCCATGACATCTCAACAATATGGCTGTCCACACACGACATGAGGAATGGCCACACCAATTCGCATGCCAGCATGGACAGGGAACTCACACCAGGTCCCATTTCTATGTGAAGAGTTCCAGGCAGTTAATAGTTACAGAGAAAGGAAAAATCGGTCTCCTCTACGGATGAGCCCATCAATACCTTAGCCAATCCCATGTGCCAGCCCCAAACCCACACAGAGATGAGCAACACTAAATAGATTCAGCAGGTTGTATGTCTGTGTGTGTGTCTCTGTGTGTGTGTGTGTGTGTGTGTGTGTGTGTGTGTGTGCATGCATGCGCGTGTGACGATTATAATTAAAGAATAAGAAGTCATGGCTTTGAGAAGGGGTATGGGGACACAGGAGGAATTGCATTGGAGCAAAAGGAGAAAGAATGATACAAATACAGTGATTACATATGAAGTTCTCAACTGAATACAATTTTTTAAATTATTTATTTATTTATTTATTTATTGTGGATACAGTATTCTTCCAGAGTGTATGTTTATATGCCAAAAGATGGCACCAGATCTCGTTATAGATGAGCTGCCATGTGGTTGCTGAGTACAGTCATCATCAACCGAAAACATTTACGTGAAAGCAAATACCCATCTTCCACACACTCCGCAGTGGCCCACACTTATCCCCAACACAATCCGATGCCCTCCCTCTGTTCCCCTTTAAAAGCAAAAGCCTACACTCTATTGACACAGCAATTTTATGTGCTCATATCACTTCCTCAGCAGTGAGCTCGCCAGAGCAACCCAAACTCAACAAAGATATCTGTACAAAAAAAAATAATAATAATTCCAAAGCATTAAATACAAAAACAAAATCTGTTCAGTGTGTAATCTTTTGAATCTACGAATAGATGGAGAGACCCTCTCTAATAGTATCTACTCTTTTATGTCTCTTCACGCATGGTTCTTCTGTGGCACAGGCATTTTTCAAAAACACAGACCCTCTTTTGTTTAATTAATAATCCCCCCAGACATAAATCACCCCAGCGGCACCCTCTCTAAGCAGCCCTGTGGCAATGACCTACTTTAACAGCCTTTCATGTATAGCTTGGGTTTACTATGTATTTTGAAAATTACTGCTCAATAGCTATTTTGGGAGATCAGCATTTTCCTTAGTAACTTTAGCAATGAGTACCCATTTTTCCCCACCTAGGAAGGAAAAATAATAGAGTAACGGAACTGAATTAAAGTCTAATGAAAAGGGGCTATTCGTTCCCCTAGGAAACCAATAATAATAAAATAATAATAGAGCTAGCATCTATTAAACATTTTATATACACTGCTTCTTTTAGCTCTCATAGCAAACCTGGATGTCCCTACTATTTGGTTGATGAGAAAACAGAGGGAAAGAGAGAGAGAGGGAGGGAGGGAGGGAGGGAGGGAGAGAGAGAGAGAGAGAGAGAGAGAGAGAGAGAGAGAGAGAGAGAGAGAGAGAGAATCATAAAACCAGCAAGTGGCAAAGAGAGAGCTGTGCCTCACGAGCTCTAAGGTGGATGCTCACTTTATGTCAGCCGCATTCACTCCTCTGACAGGAATAAAACCGACCCCCCAGTGAACATCACATTGACAGTGAAACTGGGGTCTTTGTCCCTGTATTCAGGGGTGTGGGCTGAAGCTCATAGAAGAGCATGATTGGATTTGGTATTTAAGTATTTTCAATCTTTTGCTTGTGGTAAGAACACTTAATGTGAGATCTGCTTCTGAGCATGTTTAAATGTCCACAGCATCATCAGCCGTGTAAAGGGCCTCTAGAACTTGGTCAGTTTGCTCTTAAGCCATGATTTTTTCAGCCCCCTCTGTACCACCCACGGTGCTCACTGTTAAACTGTTACATTCTAGATGCTAGTGTGTTCTAGACTATTTTGCAGGCTTCATCCAGTGGAGTCTCTGCTCCCTTATGCCCAGATTACTTCACTTAGCACACTGTCAAGTCATCCGTGTTTTTTCACAGAACTGTTTTCTTTGTTAAGGCTGAAGAATGCTCCTCCACATGGATAGGCCTGAGTGTTTATTCATTCTAGGAACAGGATGTGTGAAAGATGGGGGTGGGCAGAGCCAAGGAATAAGATGTCTCAGGGATAGGGTACAGGACTTGGAATAATTGGCTCTAGAAGGCCTCCACAATAGAGTTAGATTGAGTCAAAACTGAAGCCTTGGTTGTTGAGAATCTGCCAGCACAACACTTACCCCCATTCTTTAAACCCTGGTCTTGTTCATGACACAGATTCTAAACAGGACAGTCCAGGTTCCACTGATTCTTTGAATTAAATAAAGCTTTACCTCTTCTTAGAATGATGGTGTTTCCTAGGTAGTACGTGAACCCCAGAGTTTCCAGCTACTGCATCGAAGCTCAGGAGCTATAGCTACCTACACATTGGAACTTTCTGGAAAAGATAACAACCTAATATTAACCTCCTCTTTTAAGCTGAACTGATTTGGAATACTGGCTTGAGTTTGAGAAAACTAAAATAAATGTAATTGAAAGTTACTTGAAAAAAATCTAGCATGCCATTATAGATTGCATTTGTTTGCCCTAAATCCATTTTTATTAGGTTATTATTAATTAGCATTTGTTCTGTATCAACTGTTCTCAGAGATAGAATCAACATGTAAGAGAATATTATAGCCCACATAGTATTTCTAAAGCAACTCTCTCGCCACACTTAACCCCCCCAGAGGAATTGTTCCAACAGCAAATGTGTAGAAAAACAACTCAGAAGGAATCACTCTCCACCAGGGACTGTGCATGCATTCACTATATAAGGCAAACAGAGCCTTGAGCCAAAGAAGGGGAAAGAGGTGAAATTTCACACAAAGTGACTGAAAATCTATAAGACTCACCTTGTAAATAATACAATTGAACATAGAAATTATTGCTCAATTATTTTGTTCTGAGCACTCTTAATGGAAATATAGGTAAATCTAATAACATTTATATAAACATGAAGGAGATGTGTAGATAAAAATACAGGCATCTCTCTGATTATTAAAAACAAAGCACCCTGGTGGTTTTCACCAAATTTGGAGGTTGTACACAGAGGCTGTCTGTAGTGTATACCATCTTAACTTGAATCCCCTAAAGTAGTTTGAGAGCTTGGATGAGATTGGTCATCTGAGGGCAGGAAACATGCTTTTCATGAAAAGCAGAGCAAGAAGAAAGTTAGAAAAGGCTTGACAGTAAGCATCTTGTTCCACGGGCATGGAGGGTTTACTATCACCTGGTCCCCAGTCAGGAAGATGTAAGAAATGTGCCTCAGAGCTATTCCATTGAAATACAAGAAGCTGGATATTGAACCAAGAATCCTTGCCCATGTCAGTTGTATATCTCCGGGGGTGGGGGGAGTGAATTCCAGGAGCTTCAGGTGGCCTGGAACATAGACACAAAATGTTCTTGGGCAGAGGTTGAAATAGGCATGTAATAAGGTGTGGGTGTGTGCTTGTCAGCTTTGGTGTGAGGGTACATATACACGGAAATACTGGGTGTTAGCAAGACAGCAGAGAGTGGGAATTGCCCTGTTGAACAAAGAAGGCTTGGCTTCTGCCATCATCTTCCTCACTTTGGATTCCTTCTTTCATTAAAAGGCCATATCTCAATGCATGAGTGAAAAAGAAGATGGTAACCTATTGCATCTAAAATAACTACACTTCTGTGCTTCATGTAACACAGATAACATTCCCCGGGGATGCACCAATCAGAATGAGGTAGCATTCCAGTGGTGGAATACGATTCCAAGAAGTACACAAGGCTTTTAAATGCAATGTTATATTTGTTAATAGAAAATATTGGAGCTGGGGAAGGGGTCCCGTGAGGAAAGGGCCAGCTGTGCATGAACGAGGACCTGAGGTCAGTTCCTAGTTGCCCATGTTTTTAAAAAGCTCCAGGCTTGGCAATGTCCATCTGAAGCCTCAATGCTGGTGCAGGCCAGGGGTAGGTAATATAATGCAGAGTCGGGTGAATTCAGGGGTACACTAGCCAGCTACCTAGAAGAAATGATGACTTGTAGGTTCAGTGAGACCCTGTCTCCAAAAGTAAATAGGTGGAAAGAGGTAAAGTCTCCCTGGTTCAAGCACTGGACACATACACACACATACACACACGCACACACACGCACACACACACACACACATTCTTAAGAAAATACGCATATACCACATACGGATGAACACACACAGAGGTAAGAAAGTATGCATAGACCACATATGGATGGACAGACACAGGTAAGAAAATATGTATATGCCACACATGGATGGACACACAGACACACATACAATACACACACACACACACACACACACACACACACACACACACACGAGAAACTTGTCAATTCTTTGCACATAAAGTTCATCTAAATCTCATTGGAGAATGAGCAAACGCTAGCTAATTTCTGCCAGTTTGATTGGATTAAGAAACACCTGGTGCATTGATGAGACACACTTTGGGGTGTGTCTGTGCTATGAGGGCTTTTCCAGAAAAGACTTACTGATGGAGGAAGGGTTCTTGTGAATATGGGCAGCACCACACCATAGCCTAGAGACAGCAGAGTGAATAATAAAACCAGCTAAGCTTCAGAATTTCTTTCTCAGTTCACTGACTGTGAAAAGCAGCTCACACACTCCCCAACTCGGCTGTGCGGAGATTCTGCTGCCGAGCCTGCTCCAGCATGATGAACCGCACCCTTGCACCATGAGCCAGGTTAATCCTTCCTAGAAATAGGACAAGTAAAATTGGGCTCGTGAGCATGAAATACAATGACTTCCATCTCCGAGTGTGGGTCAAAAAGCTAAGGATTCACGTTTGTAACTATGGACTGCACTCATAAAGCCACATTGACGTCAATCATCTGTGTTCTCTTGTTCCATTCCTCTTCTCACAGAAAGACTCCTGACAACTCTGCATTCATGGACTATCCAAAGGGAGCCAGCAACCCCTTTGACTACTTGCCTCATCCCAATGACCTAAATAAAGTGAACTCTATTCAGATCTATATTTTATCCTACCAGTTACGAGGAAGCATCATGTCCGGACCACATGACTCATTCTTCAATAAGAATAAGCCTGACCCTGGGATTAGAAAGTGTCATATTTCCCGACAGGGTACACCTCGGTTAGTCTTGCTCCATCAGTAGAGACATCCAGCAATGGCAGCTTTCCCAGACATTAGCTAGCAGAAATGGGCTAAAGGTTCTGGGAGATAGCACCACCAATTTCCTTAGTGACCTCAGATGGGATTCGTTTACTGTTCTCTTATGCTTCCTTCAAGTTTTCGGTGGGTCTTTTCACCAAGTGTCGTATCCTTCCAGAAGTTCTGAGTCCCTGATCTGTGTCTGGAATGACTCCGT
The DNA here is from genome assembly GCF_903995435.1 of Acomys russatus. Classification (NCBI taxonomy): domain Eukaryota; kingdom Metazoa; phylum Chordata; class Mammalia; order Rodentia; family Muridae; genus Acomys; species Acomys russatus. Next base: position 8,680,402 of record NC_067140.1, on the reverse strand, counting down.
GGTGGCACTTCAGCTGTGGAGTAGCCACTCACTCCTGCAGCCCTTTATGCTTCACTCCCACGTAAACAGACAGCCGACAAAGAAACCATCTCAGACTCTGAGGATGCAGCAGAGACCAGGTTAGACCACCCCCTGCCCTCTGAGACTGACTTCCAGTTCTGTTAGTGCTGAAGCCTCTACTGGGGCCATCATCTGACTCAAGGTCTCACTTCAGAGCCAATTTCTCACTGTAGTTATTTCTCCTCACCTCCAGGTCAGAATTGTTGTTTTTTTTTTTTTTTTTTTTTTTTTTTTTTTTTTAATCCTTCTGTGTAATTGTTTTCTTCACTCCTTGGTGTCAGCATATATCTTTCCTATAAATTTTCACACAGAAAATGCTCTCCAACAAGGAGTACATGAGAATGCTGTTTAAGATCACTGTGCCTCTGTTTACTCACCAATAAAATGGGTACATGGAGAATATAAAGGATTTTTTAGTAAAGGCTGAATGTGATTTTGAAGCCAAAGAACTTGAAATGATCCTTGACTCAGAGCATTCCTTAAACATAAGCAACCATTAATTTTGCAGGCAACTTTCCTCCCCCATTAGCTACTTTTCTTTCATGACAAAAACACCACCACGTACAAGGTAACTTGTAAGAGAAAGAACTCACTTTGACTTATGCCTCGAGAAGGAGAACCTATAATGGCAGGGACAGGATGGAAGAAGGCAGAAGGCATGGCAGAGAGAATAAGAAACTGAGCTCACATCCTTTACTACAGACTTGAAGCAGGAAGTGCAACCTGGGAATAGGAAAAGACCTTAAGTTCTCAAAGCCAGCCCACAGTGCCGTACTTCCTCCATGCAGCGGGGCCACACCTCCTAAACCTCCCCACACAGCTCCACCAAGTGGGAACCTAGTGCTCAAATGATGAAGCTGTGAGGGACAGTTCTCATGTCAACATCCACATCTGCCAGTGCCTTCTCTCTGTTCTCATCTCCTTTTCTAAGTGAGGAGCCAGTGTAGATATACTCACTCATTTAGGCATACCTTCCTTTTCTAGTCAAGGCGTGGCCAGTACTAGGCAAGCAGAGGCCAACAAGGCACGTCTGTTCCATGATTTTAAAGCACAGCGGTAGGGAAGATATGAGAAGAACCTTGACACAACATAAAAACACCTGCTTAGGTCCCTCTGCATCATCTCAGAAACTCCTATGACTGTGTGGGACTGCCTACAGCTGGAGTCATACTATCTGCTGGCCAAGTACAGCTGTCCTTTTCTTTGTGGCAAGATGGAGCTCATAATCCCAACTAACCATGTGCTTTTGAGACAAGTCACCATATGAAAGATGCAGAAGAAAGTTGTTGAAATCGCCTCTCCTCTACCAGCTCTCTAAACACCCAGTCTTTTTCAACCCAGGAGAGTCAAATTAAGATGTGCAAAAGAGTCCAAGAATATTCCAGGAGAGCTCTCATATCCCCAAAATGTTCACAGTAGGCCATCTTAGAGAGCAATAAGCCCTCAAATCATATTTCTCTTCCACAACATGGTTAGGAGAGTCTGAACAAGGCATCTCTCCTTCCAGTCTAAGCAGCTTATTTCTTCTATCTGCTGGAGGCTTTTTTGACATGCACTTTGGGGAAAGGATTTTATTTCTTAAATTTCACTCAGAAGGGGAAACAGAATAGACAGAGGCAGTGGTTGAAGAGCAGGAACAAAGTAGTAGAGGAAACAAAGAGAGAGATGAAGTGGAGATCAGACCTGGGCAGAGCAGGGAGTGGGGAGGACAAAAGGCCTACAGCGAAAGGGAAGCTGTGAATGGGGGCATCTCTGTGATAAACTGGAGACCTAAGTCAGGGTAGGCTCCTAGGTGATATGAGAGGGATTCTAACAGAGACTCCTAGTTGCAAGGGCCATGGTGTCTGAATAGAACACCCTCTAACTTGACAAGTCTCCTAGTACAGGGAGGGGAAAACCAACCCACCCACAAAAACTTTGACTCAGAATTCACCCTGCCTACAAGATGTGCAGAGATAAAGATAGAGCAGACAGAGCAGGGCTAACCAATGCTTAGCCCAACCAAAGACCCACCCTATGGGAGAGAAAAAAAGCCCTAATACTATTAATATTCTGCTCTGCTTGCAGACAGGAGCCTAGCAGAGTTGTCCTCTGAGGGGCTCCACCTGGCAGTGCTTAGAAACAGATGCTGAGGCTCACAGTCAAACATTGGGTAAGGTGTAGGGAGCCTTGTGGGAAAGTGGGGAGAAGAAGAAAAAGACCTGGAGGTGGAGAGAAGCTTCACAAGAAGACCAACAGAGCCAACTAACTCAGGCCCAGAGGGGCCTGCAGAGACCGAAGCACCAACTGAGGACCTTGCATGGACTGGACCTAGCCCCTCTACAACAATGTAGCTGATGGGTAGCTCAGGCTTCATGTGGGTCCCCAAATAAGGGGACAAACGCTCTCTCTCTCTCTCTCTCTGACATGGACTTTCTTGCCAGCTCTTCAATTACTTCCTGCTGGCAGGACTGTCTTGCCAGGCCACGGGGGAAGAGGAAAAGCTCAATCCTGGCACGACTTGATGAGCTGGGGTGGATGGCAAGGGAGGCCTCCCTTTTCTGGGGAACAGGGGACAGGGTGGGGAAGAGGAAGGGAGGGTGAGACTGGGAGGTTAGAAGGGATGGGACTACAATCAGGATGTAAAGTGAATAGATAGATAAATAGATGATAGATAGATAGAGATAGATAGATAGATAGATAGGTAGATAGAATTATTTTCAACTTCTGCTTCATATAAATGATAAAAGAAAATGGATGCTTGGAAATGCCTCTTTTTCCGCAGTCCTAAACACGTATGTTCTAAACAATATAGCTTCCATCACATAAGGCAAGTAGCTCTAAGTATACAGATAATAAGATTGGGGTATAGTTATAATAGAAGAACTTAATATACCTTTTACTGTTTACTGCCTAAAATCAGAGTGAATAAAGAGATTTAAATAGACTATCAAGGTTAACTGTGGCCCATGTTAAAAAGTAACTACATTTTAATGTCAGTAGTCATGTAGAGAGAATTATAGGTTAATGGAACTACTTGGGACATGGTTCCCCTTGCTTTTCTACCATAAAAAAGTTAAATTATTTAGGAAAGAAACATTCTCTTGAGTGGTTGCAGGTCACTATGGATCAGTGAGGTTTCCCTTCAGAGTTTAGATGTGAAATATTAATGTTTGAGAAAGACAAGATTTATCAACATGGGACTGTTATCTGTCATCTCTCCTCCACCCTCCATCTCTCACTCTGGAGAATTTCCCTTTAACAGTCTAAATCATAGGATTGGGGAGTAGGAGTCAAAGTACTTAAGAGGAGAGAAAAGGAAAAGGAGAAAGGCTCGGTACAAAGGGTTTTGGGGCTCACAGTTTTGGGAATTGACAAACCTGGAAAGGTGCAGAAAGGCTTTGGAGAATGGTTACTCCAGAATTTTGGGATTCAATTTTGTTTTATATTCTTTGAGAAATGGAAGCCTGAATAAGAATTTCTTTGAAATAGTTTTCTAGACTACCATCAGTTATGACCCCCGCATACATGGCCCCCATAGCTGTTTGTGTACATATTCTGTTCTAACTGGGGTCCCCCAAAGAACAGCAACAGAATTGCCGTAAGGTGCTGAGACAAGCAAAACCTCAGGCTCCAGCACAGACCTGCTGAGCTGGCGTCTCTCTGTAGGTAAAGCCCAGGAATATGTCGAACAAGCATTCCAAATGATCGCTCCATCGCTGTAGTTGGACAGTCACTAAGCCGGGTAACGATGGCACCTGCTTGGAGTTTTGAAGAGTTTCATGCCTGAGTCCAAGGCAAGGGTCCACTTCATAAAGTCCTGGTTTCTATCCCTTGGCCATGGCCACAGGACTGCTGTGAGCTAGCTCACTTACCACAGAAATCTCTTCAGGGCATTCCAAGTGTCCCAGAAGTTGTAGATCATTTCCCCATAAGTCTTACCTCCAAGGCACTGAAAGGGTCTGAAGAGGCAAATTGGCAGAAGGGCACAAAACTATATCCTTCCAAAGTCAGAAATTACTAGTTTGGCAATTTTCAAATCTGCATCTATCTTCAAAGATGGAGCATTCTTCTCTGAACTTGCAAAGTTTCAAGGGTCCAGGGACAGTAGGCAGGGCTGTGTGTTACCGTTAAGAGTTCCAGGACTATGTGCTGCCATTCAGAGTTTCAGGACTATGTGCTGCCATTCAGAGTTTCAGGACTATGTGCTACCGTTCAGAAGTCCAGGGTGCAAATCCCTGCTAAACCCCTATATTGAATTGATAACGTCCTCAGAAAATATGCCTATGTGCTAATTCTTTGTACCTCAGCAGGTGACCTTATGCGTAAGTGGCATTTTCTCAGGTCTGGTTAAGTTAAGAATCTAGAGCTTCTATCATATGATAAAAGAAAGGAGGATTTGAAACAGATGTAAACAGATTGGTTTCCAAGTCCTCAGATCATAATCACCAAGGAACAGTTGTGGATAGCAACACCCTGAGTCCTCAGCCCTTTGAGTATGATGGTCATGACACTGGCAAGCTAGTGGGGCCCGATATGCCCACATATTCTTGAAGCTATGGGGGACTCCAGAGAGAAACAGATATGCTAAAAATAGATGCTCCTAATATAATCCTCCTATTTCAGGCAAAAAGCAGTGAATGTGGCCCAAGCTCCAAGAACCATCCACTGTGGAATCCTCGAGTCATGCTTCGTGTGATGCCCACATGTCTAGCCAGCTTAACCCAGTGATAAACAGCACTGTTTGTCTGGTCATGAACAGCCACAAAGCCCAGAGACGGTATAAATCACTATGTTTTCAAAGACCCCATTCGGATTCCTATTTACAAGCCCTCTCTCCCACATAGCACCCCACGCCTTCTTTAGTTCCCCACAAAGATCCCCGATGCTGCAAAAAAGATCAGCCTAAGATTTTCATTCTTGCTCTCAGCACCTGGCTCCAGGCTGCCCTTTCATGTCTGGCCTTACAGATGTGCTATCTCGAGGACCCAAACGCTGTCACTTTGATGTGCTCATTTCCGAGCCTAACCCTCCTCTCATTACTCTCTCTTTCCACCATAAGGAAAATATAAAAGGAAGGAAAGGTCATGCTCACCGTGTAGGAGCTCAGGAAGCCTGAACTAGAACCTCTTAGCCTCTGAAAGCTGCAGCACAGGAAGAGATCGTTGCCACAAGGACCAGATAAGATGTGATTCTCGCTACTCTGAGGCAGTGGTTCTCAACTTGTGGGTCGCACCCCTTTGGAGGCTCAAATAACCTTCTCACAAGGTCCCCCGAAGATCACTGGAAAACACAGATATTTATGTTATGATTAATAACAGTAACAAAATCACCACAGCATGAGAAATTGTATTAAAGGGCCAGGGCATTAGGAAGGCTGAGAATTGCTGTTCTTTAAATTCAGATCCCCCACCCCGCCCCGCCTCACACCTTCTAGTCGTTTCCTAGTCACTCAGAACCTTTGCACAGCTCAGTCCAGGAGGGAGGCCCTGGTCAGGGTTCCCCCAGAGAAATGGAATCCACAGGACATGTTCAGGTGCCTAAGGAGATTTTTCAGGGAAGAATTGGAGGAGGCACATGGTCTGCCACCACAGGCTACAGCCAGAGCACCAGGGGGAGCCAAGGACATTCAAGTCCAAGTTCAAAAGTCCAAGAATGATGAGAGGACTGAGCTCTTAGAGCGAGAAAGGGCAGAGAGCAATTCCGTCCTTTCTCTGTCTTCCTGCTCTATTCCTGTCCTCAGAAAAAGAGATGGTGCCACCCATGTGAGTGACAATGATCTCTATCATCAGGCTGGTGAGTAAAATGCTAATCCGTTTAACAGATTCACTCATAAATAATGTTTTACCAGATTTCTGGTAAAACTTGGTAAAGCTTTGCCTACTCTCCTTACATTAAAATTAACAAAGTATTAAACATAATAAGTACAAAGGTATGTACAGGAAGTGCTGAGGCCAATAAATGCTGGTGATGCTGCTAATGCTGCTGATGCTGGTGGTGAAATGCTATGTGGCCATGCTGAATACTATCCTGGGTTCTTCATTTGAGTAGACACTAATATTGCTCTAGAAGTTTTTGATTGTTTTTTTTAGATAATAAAACTAAGGCACAGAAATATGATTTTCATAAACCAGACCCCCAACAGGCACAGAAGCAGGAGCTCAGGCAGTCATTCTTAAATCCCTGGACTTTGACAATAAAGAAATGCAGTGGATCTCGACACTCCTGAGATAGAACCCTCTACCCACTGGCAGCGTACTGCGATGCTGTCCTTGACCCTTTCTTACCTTCCACTTCACTGCCTGCAATAGAGTGGCATCCAGGATACCCTTGCCTTGGAGCTCTCCAGGAGGGAAAAGGAGACAGTTGTGTAAATCAGGTGCCTGCTGGAGTCAGGAGTACTTATCAAGTGCTGCCCGTGTCCCTCTGTTCCTCAGCCCTGCTTCCAGGGGACCCAAGTCACTCGTACCTGCATCATCTCATACGCAGTTATACTCTTTTATACTGAAGGAAATAGTCACAGAAGCATGAGGACCTGAGTTCTGATACCCAACGCCAATATAAAAGCCAAGTGAGGGGGGGACATGCCTATAATCCCAGCGATGGGGAGACTAAGACAGGGAAATTCCTGGGGCTCACTTGCTGGCCAGTCTTGCTAAATTGGTAGACTTCTCTCAAAAAATAAGGTAAAGAGAAACTGAGAAAGAACCTCGCATTGACCTTTGACCTCCACAAGTATTTACCCAGTGTGCACACTTACACACAAGAGCAAACATGTATACACTACACACATTCATGTATACCACATGCGTACATATACATTTTACACAAATGCATATACTTCACATGAATGTGCACACATTTACACATAGTCACACAGAACACACATATGTATACACACATAGGAAAAATCACACACAAATAAATAAGAAATTTAAATATAGAAGAAATAGAAGTGTGGGTCGTCTTCTTTGCTGTCACAAGTCCAGATGTTGTGCTCTTCCCCGCCCCCGTGCCCCCCCCTTCTCCCCCCCCCCCGGTCACCTTTCAGACTAATGGAGTGAAGGGACACTGCCACTTTGTTTGTCAGAGGACCCTCAGCCTTCTTATTCGGCCTCCTTTCTTGTAGTCAAGAAAACCAACTCATTTCATCAAATCTCGTTCATCCCTACTGTGCCCTTCATTTGGTGCCAGGATGTGAGGACAGCGACACAGGCACTGTTCTTGAGCAAATGAAACACATTCAATTGGAGGAAACAGGCAAAATGATAAACACAATTGTAACAGATGCCTTGAAGGGAAAAGAGAGAATGCTGAGTGGCATGACGCATGATCCAGAGTTCCAGAAAAGCAGAGAAAGTGTATGCTGCTCCCAAGTCAACAGACATGGCCCCTAGATGCCAACATTTAAAGCTCTCCCAGTGACACGGTTGGGTCTCCAGAGTTCCACAGCTCCAGCTTGGGTGTGGTTTTTCTACTTACCTACTCTGTGACTTGGACAAGTAACTTTGATTTTCTCATATCAATTTCTCCATCTATACAGTGGTGTTAGTATTGTTTTAACCAAGGAGAGTAATTGCCTGGGAGGATCAAATGAGATGGTGCTATCTTTTATTCATTTAAGAATATATGGACCAAGGGGCTTGATCTCCAACACCCACATAAAAGCTGCCCGTAGTTCTACATGCATGCAGTCCTAGAACTAAGAAGTTCCCTGGTGTCAGGAAAGTCAGGGCTTGAATAGCCAGACAGTCTTATTGAATCATTGACATCCAGGGCCAGTGAGAGAGACCTTGCCTCAAAAAATAAGATGGAGTGGAATTGAGGAAGATACCCAACATCGACCTTTGGCTTTCACATGAATGTGCACACGAGTGCAAACATGTACACATGCACAAGTGTGCATGCATGCGTGCGCGCACACACATGCACACACACACACACACACACACACACACACACACACACACACACACAAGCATTATTTCTTCTCATGGTATGGAGCAGACCCTGTTTAGGAAATCCTTTATACTGCATTTCTGTAGCCCAAACTCTATCACCTAAATTACCACTTTCCCACAAGAGGAGGAGGAAGAGGAGGAGGAGGAGAAAGAAGAAAGAAAAAAGTGCCAATACGCTTTGATACTTCGATAGTCTGAAATTTGGTTCTATGGTGGAGATTCTGTTCAAATTGTGTAGAACTGCATAGGTGCCTCCATAGGAAAATAGAAAATAGCTTTCCCAGTTTACCCCTATTCATGGAGGTACAATTTGTTGAGAAAGAGCTAAGGGTCCTTGGGCTGTTAGAGAAAAAGCATCATTCAAATGCCCATTCTTCCTCAGGCACAGGCTTAGAGGAGAACCCAGGGTTGAGGAAATCAGTCCACGGTTCCTTTCAGCTGAAGGGACCCCTGGGACTCAAGCAAAGTCTTTATTGCATCCTTTTGTTTGAGGCCAAACAGCATGAAAGATTCCATATCCTATATTTACCTTGGTTTCTGTCTTTGGAAATTATCCCACCTCAACCTCCACCTTCCTGTCCCTTCTGGTAGCAGCTGACCTCTGCTTCTACCAAACAAAGCTTGCTCCTCAGTACGAGGGCCCCAAGCTAGGAAAGTGAGACGGGACACCAGCCCTCCCTCGTCTTGCCAGCTCCAGAGGAAGTGCCTCTGACTTCCACTGCTCTTATCGCCAGCCACTACCATTGGCACCATTACCCTCCTGCCCCACCCGGCCTCCCAGCCCATGCTCCCCAATGCCCCATTGTCTGCTCGGCGCACTCAACTTCACTGTTCTCAGCTACCCACCCCCAGCCTTCACACATCAAGTACAGTATCCCTGAGTCATCCCCACTCTTGTCTGGTGTGCTGTGGCTGGCCCAGCTTCCGTCTGTCTCTGAGTCACTCCTTCCCTGCTGACCCTCCTTGCCCTGGTCTCACGCCACCCCACCTGTCAGTCAAGGCAGCTTCTCATGAGCCCCTCTCCCTCATGTGTGAGCTGGACTTCTCTCCTCAGTTACCTCATGGAGGGTGCTGGGTGTGTTTTCATTGTAGAATCCACCCTGCGCTGTTCTCACCTCTATGGCTTCCTCTACGAGGCTTCCAGAACAATCTTCTTAAAAGGTGACTTATCAACTTGGAAACCTTTAGAGATTTCTAGTTCTCTCTCTCTCTCTCTCTCTCTCTCTCTCTCTCTCCTCTTCTCTTCTTACACACCTACCACTTCTCTGTCTCCTCTCTCTCTCTCTCTCTTAACACACTATACACACTGCTCTGTCTCTCTTCTGTTTGTCCTCTCTGTCTTCTCTCTGTCTCTCTCTCTCTTCGTTCTCTCTCTCTCCTTCTCTCTCTCTCTCTCTCTCTCTCTCTCTCTCTCTCTCTCTCTGTTTTTTTGAGACAGGGTTTCTCTGTGTAATAGCCCTGGAACTCTTTGTAGACCAGTCTGGCCTCGAACTCACAAAGACCCGCCTGCCTCTGCCTCTGCCTCTGCCTCTGCCTCTGCCTCTGCCTCTGCCTCTGCCTCTGCCTCTGCCTCCTGAGTGCTGGGATTAAAGGAGTACACCACCATCCACCTTGAGATTTCTAGTTCTCAAATACAGGGTAATTTAAGTCCTTCCTACCTGACTCCCATTGATCACTTATAGCGCACCCCAGCCACTCTCAGGACTCCCCACACGCTGAAATCCCCACCACACTTATACACAGTTCCTTTCCCACCTCCTGTCTCTCACCTATTCCTTTGGGTTTGCTGCTTCTGCCAGTCTGTCTTGGTCTGGATATTTCCTGCCTGACAGGTTCACCATCGTGCTGTAGGTACCATTTCAAAGGCCCCCTTTTCAGGAGGCTCTCGGTGATTTCACCAACTGGGAGTTGGCAAGTTTTTCTGCAAAGGACCTTGTAGGCCACCTGAGATGTCTGCTTCGCCTCCCTGACTCTCCTACAGGGTAAAGCAGCCATGCAGGGATGACATGTAAAGATGTGGGCACAGCTGTACTCAAGACACACTCTCCTTTCATGTGGCCTCCATGTATGACAAACTATCTTTACTCTTTGGGATATTTATCAAAAATAGGAAATGTAGAAAATGTTTTTAACTTATACCATAGAACACTGGCCTGAGGGCTACAGTTTGCTTGCCCTGCTTGCGGGGGTGGGGGGGGGAGGGTCATTTCTTCCTTCCTCTGCATTGTTTCAGTGTCACATAGCACCTTGCATGTGACTCGGGGTGCAGGATGGCCTATTGCCTGGACATCTCTCCACCCACACGAAATAAGACACTGAGAATGCACAGCTCCTTCCTCGCTTCCTGCTTCTCATAGCAAACTGGATTCTCTATCTCCTGTGTCTGCATCTGAGGTGACGTCTAGAACACAGAAGTCATGTGGTTAACACTTGCTGGGAAGAAGTGAAAGGGAAAAGCCACCCAGTGTCATTCAGGGTGCTTTTTTCTTTTTCCTTAACCCCACCCCAGCCCCTGGACAAAGACCTTCTTGCAGGAATATACCCTCTATTAACATGGACTTGCTTGTTCATCTTGGGGTCACCCATTAAATGCAAGCAGTTAAAAGTGACTATGTGCTGGGGTTGGAGAGATAGATCAGTGCTTAAGAGCGTACACTGCTCCTACAAAGCCAGAGTTCAGATCCCAGAACCCACATTGGGTGGCTTAAAACCAACCTGCAAATACAAGACCAAAGTACCTGAAACCATCCCCTGGCCATGTGTATATACATACCCACACATAACTACATACACAAACTCTGGCCTCAGCAAAGACCTGCACTCACTTGCATGTACCCACACATAGACACATGCACAAGCACATAATTAAAATTAAAATGATCCTTAGAAAATAAACTTCCATTTGTCAAAAACTAACAATGTGCCTCCCTCCTTGATTAACACTTACTTCAGAGATCTGCATAATGGCTCATACGTTTCAGCCTGACTCCCAAGAAACTGGCCTGAGACAGATACTCACATACAGCTCTGATGTTGGAGTGTATTTAAAGGCCAATTCCTGGTTCTTAATCATAAGATATTATACTCTCTCAGAAACCCACCCCCACTTAATACGCCACTCAGTCATAATAGCCGAAGACTCAATCGCAATAGAAATGTATGTGGTGGTCAAGAATTTAGCAGCGTGCCTTCAGAGGAGGAAAGCTAGATCTTACATTTCATTTGAGAATTTGGACCCAAGCCAAGATCACAATGCCAGAGGATGAGATTCTAAAGCCTAAGGCCGAGGGTGCTGCTCTGTCACAGAACACTTGTGCAGCATGCACAGCACCCTGGTATTGGTATCCAGGACTGCAGAAATAAGATCTGCAATGTAGGGTCAGCATAGAGTAGCTTTAGAATCAAAACTCCCAGAAAGGGGAATGTTCTGTTTGTATTCTTGCACGTGCCGTTGGACAATCCTCTGCCAATCCAAATGTTGTCTTTCATTTATCTTTTCCTACAACAACCCACTGTTAGCTGCCAACTTCCCAATTCCTGCACCCCTCGTTCTTCTATGACATCATATTCTTTCTATTCTCCCTCTGCTAAGGTATGAGGATTTGGGGGTGCCTCCAAAATCCATGAGTTGAAATCCTAACCTCCAAGTCGTGGCGTTAGCAAGTATGGTGACTAGTACATGGTTAGATGGTAAGGGCAGGTAACAAAAGCTATGGAGAACTGCCCTGCCATTTCTACCATGAGAAGATACCTAAGATGTCACCTCTAAAAATGAAAAGTGGGGAGAGTGATGCTTCACCAGACACTAGATGGGCAGCCACTATATGGCATTTGGGTACAGCTGCCAAATGGACTATGTGGTTAACCCCTGTAACCACAGCTCATTCTTGCTTTTACTTGTGTGAAGGAGAGATAAGCATGGGTTTTTTGTTTGTTTGTTTGTTTGTTTAGATCACAAGCGGGGGCATGAGAAAAAGACTTTCGAGAGAGCAGGTGATGTTTATCCCCTTAGAAGTTGAACCACCATGTGGGGGAATTTGGTTGTTAACCAGCTGAAAAACATCCTTGAACAAATTCTGAGAGGAGATACAAATGTGAACCCACAACAAGAGGCGAGGCCTTTGGAGACTTGGAATAGTTTTGGCTGTTCATCACTGCACTTCGAGACACTTCCAGAGAGAACCACTCGAGGGGAGGATTCAGGGCTCCGGGCTCTGGCTGAGGATCTGGGTTCTGGTTGCTCCATGTTACAGCAGAAGAAATCCTGCTGATTATGCCAGGAGAATTGTTCCTCGGAACTGATATCCTTACGGTTTCATTATTGTGTTCTTTAATCTTCTTTTCCTATTGTTTAGGTTAGTCGGACTATAAGCAAGGTATTCTCAGTTAGTAAGTTCATAATAAAATATATTTGCTAAGAAAATTGAGCCTACACTTGTGTGCTCCAAGCTCATTCACATTTTCATGGCCCCTGGAACGCTGCTCCTGGCTACCCAGAACTCACTTCTCCATCTCTGTGCCCAAACGCCACTTCACACACAAGGCTTCCTCAATACCCTCAGCTAAGACTCTCAGGCCTCTCTTCAGCGTTCTTTACTCATTCATTCATCACCACACACATAGCACGTACACCCTGTGAAACATCACGCTCAATATTTGCTGTACTTATTGGCTATCTTCTCTGGACAAGCAAGTAAGTTCCATGAATCAGGAATATCTGTTATATTTATAGCACTGGGGGAAAGATCCTGCCCCAATGAGTGCCCTGTAAATATTTGCAGAAGGAACAAAGGAAGGTAAGAAGAGAGAGAGAGAGAGAGAGAGAGAGAGAGAGAGAGAGAGAGAGAGAGAGAGACACCTTGGCTTAACAGTACCAGGGTCAGAGAGTTTATGGTTTTGCTCAAGGCCATGCTATTCCCCATCAAATGTTATTCTAGACTTTGATGTCTACAAGCTTCAGGCTTTAGGCATTACCTAGTCAAGCCTAATTTTCCTCCTCTCTAAGAGGGATGTGCTCATTTCTATATGTAGCCCTTGCAAGCATGCTGGGGAAAAACAAGTACCTGGGGAGGCTTTGGTGGTCACAAAATACCACTGCTGTCAAGCAAAGTGAATCCAAGTCTCTAAAGGAGACAGGAGCCTGGCCAGCATGGCTCTACAAGATGCCTTTCTGTGGATCGCTGCCTGTCCACTTTGCTGGCATTCTGGATCTCCAGCAGAGTAAACACTGGGCATGGGGATCAAGTGGAATAGGCCTGCCTTCAGCCTGGCCGCAGTACCACCTGGGCCAAAGCCCAGTTAGGCACGCAAGTCACCCCCAAGGCTGTTTTGTATGGCTGGCCCTCCTGAGGGTGTTATCACTTTCTGTTTTTAGAAATGGCTGAGGTATCAGCCCTCTTTTCCAAGTGCCCCTCCCCTCTCCATACCAGGGAGCCTGGATCAGAGAGAGGAGCTCACCTCCACTTGACACCCTCCCACCCCCCCCCCCACCCCCCACCCCCACCCCGCTGCAGTGCTGTTGCTTGGGATGGTGTCAAAGGAAATGAAGGGGGAAAAGGCTCGCTCTGGCTAGAGCTTGGCATCGTTTGCACACGCTCAGATTGCAGCCTCCAGGAAGTGAGAGGTTGGGGTTTGTGATTTGAGCTGAAAGGCCAAATGGTGTTTTTGAAAACTGCAGTGAAAAGGCCCAGAAATGTTGATGCATGAGAAAAGAAATAAAAATATAGAAAATGTGGGGAAATTTAAAATAGCTGTAATATTTATTTCTTGAAAATCTAATAGCCTCCATTTCTACAAACATGAAACATGTTTATTTGACCTTAGAATAACAATATTTACTATTTTACCGAGAAAATAACTACAAATGTCCTAACTGAACATACTTTAATGCACTTTAAAATTTCATAAATAGCTACACACATCAAATTCTTTGCAGAAATATGAAAGAATAGATAACTTTAGACTTCCCAAAACTTGAGAGATCAAAACTACAGGCAATAAGAGAAACTTTCTTAATGACCTAAGACGCCACTGTAAATCACTTCATATTAGGAATTCCTGTTGTTTATCATCACACTCGTGGTAGAAAACAACAAAGAAAATAGACCCGGAAACACATGGACACACATGAAGACAACAATCAAAGCTTCCACCTTCTCATATCCCCACAGAAAAAGTTGCAAAACCATCGGTGGAACCAAAGTCTGAGCCTTCCCAGGAATATTCTAGATGGGAGGGAGAACATGACGGAGCATGGGACCAACTTTCTCTGAAGGAGAGAGAGAGAGAGAGACAGAGAGAGAGAGAGAGAGAGAGAGAGAGAGAGAGAGAGAGAGAGAGAGAGAGAGAGAGAGAGAGAGAGAGAGAGAGAGAGAGAGAGAGAGAGAGAGAGAGCAGAGTACAGGAAACAGGTGTACAGTTCAGGGGTACAAATGACAAAAACCAAGGGCCAAATCCAACTTCCCACTAGGGGGCAGCAGCACTATGTTCCCGCCACCCACGTGCGTGTGTTCTTCCACTCAGCCTCCAGCCGGTAAGCCCAGCGCGCTGGGTGCTGATCTAGCTTATTTCTGTATGTCCCCGTGGACATGGAGAAAGCAATGTATAGGCCAGGGTACGGACCTCTGCTCTACCAGCAGATCCACCTGCGTTTCTCCAACCGGAACCCAGGTACTTCTAACTTCAGCTTTAAAATCATATGGAAATAGTGGGAATATATATGAGAAAAACCGACATCAAATCACAAGTTTGAGTTGATCAAGTTGACCTCTTTGTTAAGCAGCAATGCCCCCACAGTATATGAAATACGAGTCCTGATATCCTGCTTCTAATGTGTTGAGTGAGAGAAGCCCAGGAAATCATCAAATTGTGAGAGGGTAGATGATTCTAGAACCAGGGTGTCGGGAAGAACTACTGTGAAGGATATTATGAAACATTTTTAAAACGCAATTAAATATTTTTAAAGTGATAGACATTAGAAGAGTTCGGTAAGGACCCAGCATGGAAAAGAAACAGTATCTCTCTGTTTATAAGAACAGCCAGAAGAACATCATATTTATGAAGTGACTGCAGTGAGGCACGGAGGTAATTTGAGATGGGGCGGGGGGGGGGGGGGGGGGGGGGGGGGGGAAGGCAAAGATAAACAGAGTGACTATAAAATTTAAAAGCAAAACGAAGAGATGTCAAGCTTTGGGCTCTCTAGAGATACTCTGTCCTATCAGAGCTGAAAGAAACCCACAGAGAGTGCATGTTTCTTTTAAATAATTTTTTATTAATCTATTCAGGTTACAACTCAATTGTTCTCCCATCACTCGTATCCTTCTGTTCCTCCTACCCTCCCACCTCCATCCTATTACCCTCCCTTAGGTCCATGTTCAAGGGGGACCTCCTCCCCCACTTTATGGTTGCAGGCTAACAAGTCTCATCTTGGTAGTCTGCCTATTCTTTCTTAAAAGCCCTAGAGTTAAGGGGAAGCACATCCCAAGGTCCTGGGAGGAGAGAAACACATGTAGGTGCAGGTACTGAGATAGCCTAGGACGTTCTCAGGGCTCCACTACACCCAGGATGAGAACACACAGCCCCAGATCTGTTTACAGCAGAGGTAGGATCAGCAACGCATATAAAGCCAAAATCCACAAAGAACTGTTAGGACTCTAAATATCACCCCACACACACACCTTTACACACACACCCATATCCCTGCCCCAAATGCCGTGTACCACGGGGAAGATTTCAGACTGGAAGTTTCCACAAAACAGACCCAGTGGATTGTCATGGCACAGTCGATCTGTTGTGGCTGAAGATAAGTCCAGAATAAAAAATCACAAGATGAATTAAAAAAAAAAATGGGCCATAACTGTGCTTATCCATCAAAAGCAACAAATAGCAGAGTTAGCAAGCATTAGATTATTAACTAAAAGAGATGGCTTAAAAAGTATAAATGATTATAGAAACTTGGATTTTTTTAAGATAATGGGAAAAAAGAGGGAAGAAAACTTTGAAAAACACTAACTCCCAGGCTAACTTGTAGAATTTCCCACAATCCTATTAAATTATATGTGCAATGTTAAAGTTATATGTGCAATGTGACATTTGAAATGAAGGCAGTTAGGTCTCCATCACCCCATGTATGTAACTATGAACAGATGTGGGATATATAAATGGGACGTCTCATCACACCATCTTCCCCAAGGCTCAGGGAACACTGTACAAGAGGGGCAGAAGATGCAAGCGTCTGGGAGAGCTGCGTAAAACAGTGTCTTCTGGGTATGAGAAGGCTGGTACACACACAAACTCACAGGAACTGTGAGTACCTGCCCAGAATCAAGCCAACCAATATCCCATGAGCCCTCACTCCTAGCTGAGGACCTACTGGCATTTTGTGGCTGCTAAGGGAGGGAGAAGTCTATTAGAGTATGTGGTGTGATCCCGGGGAGGTTGCCCATGCTCCAGGAGATGGCCCCATATGTGTGTATAGGCAGCACTTACTAGGCTCGATGGATTCTTTTAAAATAAGCAAATAAATAAATAATAAGTACATGGCGCTGAAGGGAGGAAGCAAAGGTGGGAGGGATCTTAGAGGAGTTAGGAGAATGGAAGAGAATGTGATCAGAGTGCATCATATATACATATGAAATTCTCAAAAATAATAAAAGTATTATATTAAAAGGATTTTACTCTTAGCAATGTTCAAGCATACATGTTATTTTATTAACTGTGGTCACCACGCTGTAAGAACAGACCCTGGAATTTATTCATTCCAGTTATTTGTTCATCCATAATTAAAACTTCGCAACAAGATCTTCCCGTCTCCCTGCTCCCCGTCCATAGCCTTTGGCAGTCACTGTTCTGCTCTGTGCTTCTGTAAGCTCAGCCGTTCACTGTAGGAACCCATGCCAAATTCTGCCATGTCAGAAATCCTGTGCTTAGGCTGCATGCTGTGACCTTCCGGTTGCTGACCTTTGCCTCACGAGGTCTTGAGTTCCAGGCTATCCTTGGACTACTTACCTCTGAAAGAAGAAGGGAAGTCCCAACTTGGAACCACCCAGAGGATCTAGGAAGTTCTTACAGGGAACTACTCAGAGAACTAGGAAGTTCTACGGGGAGCGATTCAGGCTATTGTATTCTTGCCTGGGGGCTAGAGTGAGTGAGATTAGAACAGATCCTACTGACCTTGCTCTATACATGTTCCTGCTAGTCAGCATTAAAGGGAATCTCGATCAGAAATTTCCTGACTTGATTCATTATTTCTCGCTTCTCTGTATCCTACTTTCAATCCCCACTCCCTCTTTCAGGTGAACCCTGATTTGATTTTTCCAGCTGGCCGGGACCGACAGTTCACTACTGCATGTGACAGCTTGCTTACGACCCTGTGGTTGCGGCTCTCTGGGCCTGGCTTGTTTCGCTTAGCATAATTTCCTTCCTCCAGATCTACTTCTACTTTCCAAAACACAATAGGGAAAATATCTGCACACTGAATTCAGCAATGTGTGATTGAGCCTGAGTGTGTGTGTGTGTGTGTGTGTGTGTCCGTGTGTGTTTGTGTGTAGAGAGAGAGAGACAGAGAGTATGAATGTATGTGTTTGTGCACACGTTTACACACGCATGCACATGCTCCCCCAAAAATGATACAGTTGAATTTATGCACAAGATGTCAGCATGATGAAACATTAGAGAAATTTATTAATTCAATTCTCCTCATTAACATATTAAAGGAGAAAAGCTTTTGATGAGAATCCATAACCTTTCTTGGTTTAAGAAAAAGGCATCAAGCAATGGTATTAGCAATCTAGGGGAGCTGTCTCCTGATATGGCAAATTCAGGGCATCTCGCTAAAACATCCCTGTGCATTCGTCGGGTGAAAAAGGAGTTCTGATGACATCACCCCTGCTCAGCAGTGTTCAGAAGATCCTACGGACTGCAGGCAAGTAAACGATGCACAGGGTTAGAAAGAAAGAAACCCTGTGTCAGTCACATCAAACATTGGGATATGAGGTAATATATAAAATTATTATAATGGGTAAAATTGTTTTTGTGCCATGGCTGGATATACAGCATATGTTAAACTCAGTATCATTCCTATGAAAATTGAAAACTCTAATAAAATTAAAAACTGATTCTTAAAAAGCAACATACATTCCAAGATATTTAAGATTTACTTGAATGTGTAAGAAAGGAAATTCAAAAAGAAAAGGAATTTATTTTAGTTTTTTTTTTTTACATTATACTTAAGAACATAAGATGAATATCAAATACAAACGTAGATCTATCTTGCTGCTGGATAAAGGGCCTCAGTGGTGTAAAAAAAGGCAATAACTTCAAGATTCATATATGAATAAATGTTTCTAATAAAATCATAAGAGGCTTTCCACAGCAGCTGATGAGATGACGTTAAAATTCATAAGGAAAAGTGCTGATATTAAACAAGACAATTTTAAAGAATACGAACAGCTGCCCTGCCCTAGCCCACACCCAGAAGGATGGTGAAGCCTAGGAGCTAACACCATGGCAGACGCACACAGAGATAAAGTGGCCTGTACAGCAGAGAAGCTCCATGGACAGGCTTCTCTGGGACATGCCTACCAACCTGGGGGGAGGGCATTAAAAACAAAAAGGCTAGGGCCGGGCGTGGTGGCGCATGCCTTTAATCCCAGCACTCGGCAGAGGCAGGCAGATCGCTATGAGTTCCTGGTCTACAAAGTGAGTCCAGGATGGCCAAGGCTACACAGAGAACCCCTGTCTCGAAAAAAAAAAAAAAAAAAAAAAAAAAGGCTAGAGAAGAATGGATTTGATTTAATAATGCCACAAATGACCACCCAAAGTTTAAAACTAACTGAATGAGGGTAATCCCAATCTCATGCCACACACAAATGCAAATTCTGAATGGATTAAAAGTAGAAAACAAACCGCCAAAGACCTTCAGAACAAAAACGTAATACAGTATTACAACCCTACAGAAGGGAAGACTTTATCAAACATGGGATTAAAAGTACAAAGGATAAAAGAAAAAAAAATAGAATGAAATGCCATTTTTCTGACAAAAAATAAAAATTAAAAAAATGACTGCACAAAAAGAAAAGAGATGGTACAAGCATTCGGACTTTGTTGCCAACTTGTGCAATAGGAAAATACAAATCAAGAGCTTACAGATCGCTAGCAAGAAAGGCATAAGACAGTAGGAAAAGAACAAGAGCTGTATCCTGGAATTCACAGAGAGGAAGCTGGAACTTCCGATCGGTGCACGGAAAGATGGGCAGTATCTTGGGCACTTTGATGCGTGAGATCGCAGATGCATTTATAACTACTATGTTTGCATATATCAGAAAAGTCTGGTGGTGCCAGGTGTTAATGAAGATGTTGTACTTTTTTAGAGACCAAAAAAAAAAAAAAAGTACGTTCTTTTCCAGGGCCTGAGAACATTTACAAAAATATGGTTATATAAGCAGGCCCTGATGGAAACCTCAAAACATTCCAAAAGGAAAGTCTGTCAAGGCCCCTGGCCGCAGCAGAGGAAAACCAGGGATTTGTGTCTCAGATGTATACCAATAAAATGGCCACATGGAAGTGTGTTCTGAATATGAACAATAAAATGTACAAACCTTCATGGAAAAAAAATAGAGAACAGAATGTAGACCTTCAGCGTCATTTTTTGTTAGAAATAATAATGATTTGAGTAAGAAGCCAAACTGCAAATTCAGCATGTTAAAGCTATCGTAACAAAAATAACAAACCTTTCAAACATAGCTAAAAACGTGGCAGGGGAGATAGGTCAGTCGGTGGAGTACAGGAGGACCTGGGTTCTTATCTCCCAAAACCCACATTTTTAAAAAAGATTGGTGTGCCGGCCTCTGCTTACAACCCCAGCACTGGGGAGGTAGACACCTGTGGGTCGTTACGGCTTGGTGAGTTCCAGTTCATGAGAGACCCTGCCTCAAGCAGCAAGGTAGAAAGTGCCTGAGGAGCCAATGGTAGCCAAGTTCCATCTTCATGCATGTACATATGCACACATGTGTGAGCCCATATATATACATAGGAGCATGCAGAACACACACACACACACACACACACACACACATACACACACACAAGAAAACCTAAAAATGTTAAAACTCCCAAGTGTCTACGCTTTCTGTTATACCCTTGATCTTTTATTTCTGTACAAATCTAAGAACCCAGTATAAGAACAAACCGTTCATACAGGTTTGCAGATGTGCACACAAGTTCACATAACACATACAATTATACATGTGCACATATATAACATGTTTGTATTCATGTAAACATACATGTATGCATTTATGTATATATACACACATGTGCCATATGAACTCTACTTGCATAGAAATCAAACCACACATTAAAATAATGCAACATTACAAATGTCAACAAGGCTATTTCTTTGTAAGTATATCACAGCACCCTACAACTTGATTTATACTGTACTTATATTGGTTTTTAAAAACAAATGTATGTTTGCATTTATAATTAGAAAAATAAGTTCACTAACTAGGAAAAAACTCTTGGTTCTGTTCTGAATATGGAGCATATCCCTAGATTTTAGTTGCCCCCTTTGTGTTTTGTGATTTGGGACTATTTTTATTACTTTGTTTACAGTATCTGGAAAAAAATGAAATTTTTTAGCATTTCTTCATCTCAAAATCTGTCCACTACCCTCTAAGCTTTACTTTGAATTAACTTTGTTATTATTAATTAACACACATACACAGTGCATTCTGACCACAATCCCATCTCCTTCTCAGACCCCTCTTCTCGCAGCAAACCTCCCACACATTTATGCTTCGCTTTGTGACGCCCCTGGCTTTAACCAGAGCCATCTGTGCAGTAATGAATCTGAAGCCATTTGATGATGCTCGGTGGACTCAGGAGCAGATACACAAGCAAAGACCGTAGTTCCCCACTCTAAGAATCCATCAGGAGTCAATAGTTAGGAGGAGGAAAGGTAGCGTTGTGAGCCCCTCCCCTTCCTTAACTGGTTGCCTACAGAGCCAACCTTGCGTGGTCCCAGTGCAGGTAGCCAGAGCTTCTGTGCATCAGTGACTACCCTGCTTGTAGTGAACCTAGAGGACAGCATTTCACAGCTCTGTGCAAAGTTCTGAGGTACGTGTACCCATTCTAAGAGGGGGTCAACCAAGATATTTCATTCTCATTTCTACAGTATACATTCTGGTCTCTTTCAGCAACACCTATACATGAGAATTACATTTCCTTCTCTGTCGTAGTCTCTCCGGTGAAACTGATCTCTTCTGCACATCTTTCAGTTGTATGCTATTTTCCCTCATCCAATCCGTTCCTTCCCAATTCCCTGTGTAGTTGTCCAGGCCTTTTCTTTCTGGAATTATCCTATCTTTCAAATCATTTCTTCTGTGAAGGCTTCCTCAACTCCTTTGTGCTTAGTGAACATGACTCCTTTCCCTATCCTACATTTCGCTAGAACACACCCAACCTCTGAAATGCTATGTTGCTGGCATCTATTTTCTTCATGGCTCAGCCCCTCAAGGTCAAGACTAGGTCATAATCATTCTTAGCACTGGCCCAGAGTTCTCACCAATGCTCAGTGTATCATATGTCTTAAATTTTGCAAATTAGTGTTGCCTAGTTCATATTAGAGATACAATGCATGGATTTTAGCCATTCTTGTTACCTCATCCATCAAGTTCTGACACTACCCTTGGTCCTTTTTCTATCACTTTGTGTGCTGGTTAGTTTTAACTCTCACCTTGACACAACGTAGAATCACTTGGAAAGAGTATCTTCACGAGGGATTATCTAGACTATGTTGTCTCTAGGAGAGTGTCTTGCTAGTTAATTGATGTAGGAAGAGCCAGCCCACTGTGGGAAACACTATTCCCTAGGCTTTCCCAAACCTAGGGAACTGTGCCTATGCCCATGAGTAAGAGATGAGAAAGCTGCTTCAGAGCAAGCAAGCAAGTAAGCAACTATGCCTGCATGCATTCATTTCTCTCTGTGCCTGGCCATGGACGTGATGTGAGTAGATGCTTGAGTTCTCACCTTGACCTCCCCTCAGTGATAGTGGACTGCAACATGAAACTGTAAACCAGATAAGCCCTTTCCTCCTCTCTGTTGCCTTCTGTCAGGGTGGGGGTTTTTTTTGTTGTTGTTTTGTTTTGTTTTGTTTTTTTATCCCAGCAGCAGAAATGAAACTAGAATACATTGTCTTATCACTGATCTGAAGTGATTCGTTATGCATTCTGATTTTATTATATATAAAATGTTCCACTGCCCTGAACCTACTTTGTCTTCTTTGTTTTTATTTCCCCTTGTTACATGAAAGCTCTGTTTCATTTGCTCAACTTATCAACCTTTGTTTATAAAAAATTTTGCTACTGCTATATTTTACATGTGTTCTATACTTTCTCTTCTATTTTTTTCTTTGTTATACTTAAGTCACATTTGTGCAGAGTAATTTCTGATAATACAAAGCTCTTTCTCCTTGGGAAACTGGGAATGAATCAAGACAATGACTTGGCTCTGCTTCTGTGTTTGTCAGCTACGTGCAGGTCCTGCTTTGTAACAAATAACCACTACATCTTAGTTTACAAAAAACAATCTTTTTTTTTTTCACATATCAGCTACAACTTATTTGGTTCTGAAGATTTGCCTTACACTGTGAAGAAAGTGTAAACAAATAATACAATATACCTAATACAGCATTGCTTCTTAAAAACCACATGACAGAGGGAGCATGGTATAAAGTTCAGTATCACTAAAGGTCTCCTGGACATGCTCACACATTATTAAAGTGCAAAGCTTCTGTTGGCAACTCCAGGCTAGCCCACCGGTGGCTGCTCTTTTACACATCCACTGCTGGTACAAGGCAATGAACGGTCTTTTCCCTGGGGGCCACTGAAGAGCCATTCCAAACTCCAGTGTATCCAAGGCTCAACCACCACATGCCAACCCCCACCCCCCAACTCTTATTCCAGCCAGGACAGAATTGGCCACAGAACCACAGGTTGAGCAAAGAGGATAATCAGGGATGGAGAACAGAAAGGAGAAAAGAAACATCACAAGTCTCGTTGGCAAAGGGGAAAGCAACTTAGCATCCAAAATGCGAACAATTCTTCCACAGTTTGGCTTGATCCTCATTTTAAAAAAAAAAAAAAAAAGCTGGTCTTGGCTTGACCTGCATCTATTCATCACCTCCACCTGGCCAGGCTGCACCCCAACTTTATGTTCATAGCAATAGAAAGTACGGCTAGACATGTCCTAGCAGTTGCTTGTCAACACCCACATGCCAGCTTCTCAAGACCTAACCCAAACAGCAACACCTCCCACAAAGCGCTGCTGTTGGCCGCTTGCGATCATGCCCTGGCCTCAATCATTACAATGGAACTGAGCTCACCCTGGAATGCACAGGACGTGCAGAGAGAGCCTCGTTGCATGGTTCCTCCAACTGCATGCCTCAACCCCAGCAGAAAGTCAGAGGGGCACAGGGTGGGGAGGTTGGGGGTGCACCAGAACCTTGCAAATAACTGCCTGTCTCTCTGCACAGACCAACGCAAGAGAATTCAGCCAAACAACACTTGTGGAATGCCCAAAGCATCATGAATTGTTGACAAAACCGTGGTCTCTACATGCAGGGCCTAGACCCATATCTTCAGCCTGGACTTTTACTTAAGTTATTTAAAAGTCTCAGGTTCCACCAGCGCTTACCAGATCAACAGCCCTGAGGGTATGGATGGCCCTCCAATCTGAATTTTACCAGGACCCCCAGGTAACTGATGTCAACTAAAGAGTGAGGACCACTATACCAAAGAGGTAACCATTCCAGGAGTGCCCTGAGCATTAGCCCTAAGTTGGGATACATTATGTTCCAGAGGAAAACCAGTTTAGTTGCAATCCACCATCAATTGAGAGTGGCACTTCAGCTAGGGATGGGCCTTCAGGAGCCCTTTCCCTTCCTCTGGTGGTATTTGGGGTGGTTTGATCCTCTGTGGGTTTGAGCTCAGAGTCACCAGCTGCTATGAGACCATTTGTGCAGCTGCCTTGTTGTGTCCAGGAAACACTGTTTCATTTTCCATTATCATCTTCTGCCCCTCGCCATCTTCCCAATTCCCTTCACAGGATGCCTGAGCCTTGGGAGGAAGGAATGCCATCTAGATGACCCGTTTCAAGCTGAGCACCTCCAAGTCTCTTATTCTCTGTGCACTGGCCATTTTATCTCCATATAAGTCATCATCTAGTGCAAAAAGAAGCTTCTCTGGTGAGTGCCAAAGATGCCCTTTTCTAAAAGCATAAGTGTGAAAACACACAAGCAGTTTGTAATCCACGGTCTTACCCAGCTGTGGACCTGACAGCTTCTATAACAAGAGCCTAGAATCATGTGACCACTTACACAACAGCAGCACGAATGCTATGGGAGCAATCAACAATTTTCTAATTGGATTTAAGTCTCATTTCACAAGGCAGAACTCATACCGGCTACCACCAACTGAGCCAAAAACCTATGGCTGCTGAAGCTATAGGGGAGAATCTGATATTATTTTTCTCCTAAATGGATAAAAGAAACAATATTTTTAAAGTCTTTTGTGTGGTTCCATTGTCCACCTTAAGACCAAAAGGGGGCAGGGGTGAGGGAGATATTTTAGTGGGTGACATATTTGCCACAGAAGCCAGATGACTTGACTTCGGATTTCCATACCCACATTCAAGTCAAATACAGTTCTGCACATGTCTGTAATCCTTGTGAACTCCTTCCAGAAGACAGGAGGTGGAGATAGGAGAATTACTGTGAACTCACAGTCCGACTAGCCTGGCATACATGGCTGAGAACAGTAAGACACCCTCTCCCAAACAAGGTGGGAGGTGAAGACTGACACGTGACATTGTCCTCGGACCGCCATACATGTGCTGTGGAATCCATTTGCTCAAACACACACACACAGAGAGAGAGAGAGAGAGAGAGAGAGAGAGAGAGAGAGAGAGAGAGAGAGAGAGAGAGAGAGAGAGAGAGAGAGAGAATCACTGAGACTTAGGAAACAAGTATCTTAAAGTCACTTCTTCTTCTTCTTCTTCTTCTTCTTCTTCTTCTTCTTCTTCTTCTTCTTCTTCTTCTTCTTCTTCTTCTTCTTCTTCTTCTTTACTTTGTCTACCTTATTGGAGCCAGAGGGTTAGCAAAACAATTGATCTGTGGTTCAAAATCAAACATCAAAACAAAAGAATCAAACATACGAACAAGGATTGCAAGCTGCCAGCATATGAGCCTCAGTCAGTTAACATCTATCCTGTCTCTTTGTCTTGCAGGTTCTTCCTTAACGTATATGCACATGCACACATTCTCTCTCTCTCTCTCTCTCTCTCTCTCTCTCTCTCTCTCTCTCTCTCTCTCTCTCTCTGTCTCTCTCTGTCTGTCTCTCTCTCTCTCTCTCTCTCTCTCTCTCTCTCTCTCTCTCTCTCTCTCTCTCTCTCTGAAGGAACTTTGCTGTCTTCCTTCTGAGTGAGTAGAGCAGACATGAGAACGTGTGTATTTGCTTGGTGGCACGAGGTCTGGGTGCCTACTGGTTTCCCTCTCACACATCAGAACGTTGTAAAGAAAGAAGCAGATGTCCTGCCCACTCTTGGAAAAGAATCCCATAGTAATTTTCACTCCACTTGGGGCCTAGAAAGCAATCCGACAGTCAAGAGGTGCAGAATGTGGGCTAGGGCACAACCTGAGGGAACAGAACTGCTGCTGCCAAGAGGCCTCAGCAGAGTGTTCTCAGGCGATCCACATCCTTCCTGGCAGGCAGGGTATTCAGTCTGCCTAACCCCTGGCCCAAAATACCTAGCAAACTTATTTAAGGGCAGTTTTCTAACCCACCAGCAGGGCCTGGACCAGATCAGCTCCGAAGTGGGCTTCCAACCAGATACCTCCCCAACTTTCCCTATGGGTTAAATTGGGCCACTTACACTCAAATGGTTCTGGTTAACATCATGACACAGCCATGGTGACAAGGCTTTTGTCAGATGGTTTTCCAGAATATTCTTCTGGGGAATGCCTATGAGAGGGCTAATTTGGTCAAAACTGGGACCTTTCACAGAACTGTTTACACGGAATTTAAACCAACATAAGAGAATATATTTCCCAAGTCAAATTAAATTCCACTTGCATAGTTCTCATTGATCACCTGAGGCTCTCATGATTCAAAGCCATCTTGACACCTGTAAACAGTAAGAGAGGAAGAGGGAGAACAGGAAAGAGGGTCCCAGACATCAAGAGGCAAAAGCTTCAGAGGTGTCATCATCATCATCATCATCATCATTTCCTGAGCCCCATCCTTAGCCCTGCTGTTAAGTAACCTCTGCACTCATCTGCCAATGGGCTCCTCACTATCAAGTGATTCATAGAGAGTATAGGGGCCACACAATGAAGGTGAGATGACTGCTCAGCCCTACACCTCTTAGCTGATGGCTTCCCTTCCTTGACTTATTTGGAAAAACCTTTCTCTAGACTGTGGTGGCCTCAAGGACACAATCCTGTGTTCCCAACTGCCAGGTGAGGCCCCTGGTTATTCCAAAGAAAGTAATGTGAACAGTAGAAGTGCAGATGACAGCAAGTCAGTCTCGCCCTGCTCCATGAACTCTGTAACCAAAAAAAAAAAAAAAAAAGGCTGAGACTGACAGTTCCAAGGCAATCTTCAAACCCAAGACCCCAAAATAAAACAACGTTGACGTCTGTAACAATTTCCTACACCAAGAACGCACGAGCGCACAGGCACCACACAATTAAAAATAATGTGGGGCAGGATGAGCAAATATGTGCAAACGGTTCCTTATTTACTAGAAACTCTTGTTTAAGAAGGAGCAAAAACTCTTCCATGACAAACGCTTGCCTCCTGGCCGGAAGCATGCAGGCAGGAAACACTCCCTTTCTAGCTCCCGAGAGCACCAGCATCCAGGCCTTGGCAGCCCGGGCTGGGCCTCCCTGCCCACTTGTAATGAACTGGAGGAAAGGACATCCTGGCCTACTTTTAGAAAAGCCTAGTGCCAATTCCAAAATAAGAGGGGGGTAGAAATGAGATGGGGGGAGAGCTTTGACTCTGGAAATTATGACTTGATGACACTCTCTTTCTCCTTCCTTCTAATCTATGAATCTGTAGACACGACCTTAATTATAGCTGGGCAGGTGGGGCCAGGCTGAGAACAGGGTTTCAGCTAGAATTTGTGGCAATGGAATTACGGGGTTCAGAGCATCCACATTCCTCGTGTGCTTCAAGGCTGGGTCCCTCCTTTAGGTCTAGTTGGGAAAACCCTCCCAGAAGGATTTTCCAGTGCTAAATGAGAAACAGAAGTCCATGCCCTGAGCGGACCTCCCCCTAAACCAAAACTAAATAAATAATCAAGGATTAGGGACTTAGAGGAGAAAGTGATGGCTTCTGTCTACCTGGAAGGTTATCTGCTGTGCAGCCCACCTCACTCACATCAGAACCCTCGTGATTGGCACATCAGTCTCTGCAGCACCCCTCCTCCCCCACCCCTGCCCGGATTTGTATTTGTTGGCTCCATTGGTCTCCTTGTATCCCCTGCTGCATGGAGTCTTTCAGAGGACCGCTATGGTAGGCTCTTGTCCTTTTCCTTCTCTTCAACTGTTTCCACTTGTCTATTCTATTTGCCCTTGTGAATGAGCATTAAGCATCCTCCCTGGGGTCCTCCTTGTTATTCAGCTTCTTTAGGAACCTAGGACCAGCATGGTGAGGACCTAGGCCCCTCTGCTCAGATGTAGTCAAGAGGCAGCCCTGTTTCCTTGTGGGCGCCATAATATGGGGATTAGGGCTACCTCTCCCTCTGGCACCCACTCATTGATAACTTCCCCCTGGCCAGCCTACAGAGGAAGAGGATGAAGGCAGTCCAGATGAGACTTGACAAGCTGAGGGCAGATAATAAGAGAGGAGGGCTCCCCCCTTTCATAGGACTAGGGGGATGGAAGGGGGGATGAGGAAGGAAAAGTGGGAGGGGAGACTGGGAGGCAATAAAGGAGGTGGCTACAATCGGGATGTAATGTGAACAAATTAAAAACTTTTAAAGAAAGAACCCTCATGAGCACAGATCCTGTAATTCCAAAGTCCTGCAAAGCGCCAGGTATCACAAAAGTGGGAGCTATGACATCATTGTTAAACACACTCATTCATCAGTGCCAGGCATGACAACCACCTTCTTATGCATCTTCTCAACAAGTTCAAGTAATAGTCATGAGATACAGTTATTATCACCCCCTCTATGTGGGAGATGGAGAGCCTGGGGGCGGGTAGGATTAGATGATTCCTCCAAGGCTACACCTCTGCTAAGCGGAGCCCTGTACCCCTGTACTTTCTGTTATAATCTTATCCTTCCACACTTAATCTTTGGAAAACATCACTCTGTTTAAAATACACAAAGGTGCCTTTCACCCACAGGATGGAGTTCTGGGTGACAATGCACAGCTGGAAGAGCTGGGTGTGACCACTGGGGCCCAGGAACATGAAACAAGGCATCTGTGTAGGTACTACATCATATGATCAGAAATCCTTCCAGTCTGTGAGGATTATTTTCTAGCATGTTCCAACTAACAGAACCAACCATATCTTCTGAAATAATTGTATAAAAGATTTGAGAATGAGGAGTCAGAAACAGCAGACTTCTGTTCTTACACACACACACACACACACACACACACACACACACACACACAATACACATGGACCACTGAACTCAAGATCCTCTTGTATAATCCTTTTGGGGGAGGTTGTTCATAACAAGGTTTCTCTGTGTAGCCCTGGCTGTCCTAGAACTCATTCTGTAGACCAGGTGTAGCCTCAAACTCAGAGATCTGCCTGCCTCTGCCTCTCACGTCCTGGGATTAAAGGCGTGGTATGTGCCACCACTACCCAGATAAATGGCACTTTCTATAGGCAGTAGCATCCCACAGAACAGTGAGATTAAAAAAGCAAACAAAACAAAACAAAGAACAACAACAAAATTCATGTAGTTGTTCAAGAATGGCCCCAAGCATTTCACATTATAAATTCTAACTAGAGAGGCAGGCAGTATCAAGAACATAAACATTTAGAATGAAGGCATGTAGGGGCCTTGTGATTGGATGAAAATGAAACAGCATGAATTGAGAGCACTAGGCCATGTTTAAGTTTTGTTGTTTTGGTTTTCTAGTACTGCAGAGTGAATCCAGGGGACCCATGCGAGGTAAATTCTCTATCACTGAGCCCTTCTCAAGGACTGGCCCTTCCCAAGA
This sequence comes from Acomys russatus, assembly GCF_903995435.1. Classification (NCBI taxonomy): domain Eukaryota; kingdom Metazoa; phylum Chordata; class Mammalia; order Rodentia; family Muridae; genus Acomys; species Acomys russatus. The sequence goes on along the minus strand of NC_067140.1, from coordinate 8,651,158 downwards.
AGGCAGAATTAGGCAAAGACCTGAAGGGAGTAAGGCACATGAAGGCTCAAGCCAAGGAACTTCTGAGGCACATGTGTCTGTCTATGCAGGGAAAATGTTAAGCAACTGAGTCTCAGATGACAACACACTTAGCCGGCTTAAAGGTCGGCAACAGAAGGTAGTGAGGGAAGTCACAAGCAATGGGAAAGTAGCCATGTGGGGAGGGGAGACACTAAAAACAACCTCTAGATTTTGGGAAAGAGTGTAGGTTGTGAGTATTCTGAGAAACCAGGAAAGAAGTGAGGGCAGAGAACTGGTAGGAATAAACAGTAGCCTCATCACTAAAATCCAACGCAGTAATACCCAGCGAGCAAGTGGCAATTAGTGCCTAGCTGAGGACTGTCGCCTCCACATTACAAATACCATTTTAATATGGCCTGAAAGCTTGTGAACATTTTCTGCCAAGGAGAATTTTCTATTTTGACTCAAGCCAGCATTTGAGATCATTTTTGTCTAGGTAACTATTTAGCTATGTGTCCTCTGTTGTGTAGTGAAGCTAGGGTAAGTTTTAGCTGAAAACTCAATCCGTGCACTTTTTCCCATAGTAGATTCTGTCTACCCTGCCTGCCTATCAGATTCTTTGTTTCTGAATATCAGCTATGGTGTTGTGTCCCCTCGTCATTCATGGCTTCTCTGCCCTCCTCTAAGGGAGGAGTGAAGGTGGACTGAGATAGAGTCAAGGCTCCAGTGCCGAGCTCTCCACTGGAGACCTCCTTTTATTGACATCAACCCACTGGCCACTGATGGACTGCCTGAAAATGGCAAAGACCTGACAGGGTCAGCCATGGAGAAAACACTCCATCTGTATCCACTCTGGTCCCATATTATTACTACTCACCTTCCATTATGTAGATCCAGCCCACCCAAAAGCTGTAAGCAAGCCTTCTTCAGGTGTCCAACTCATCTCCTAGGCCTGGACAGCAGACTCATTGCCTTGTCTGTCACTGCACAATGGGATTAGAAAGGCTAGAGAGAGGGAGACCTGGTAGACTATCTAGGTACGAGCCTCTAGGGGCCATCCTTTTCTGTGTGCTCTCAGGAGACTCTTGTTTTGAAGCAACAATAAGCTCACACTGTATGGAGCAGGGAAGCTGATTTCCAACTCTAAGATGTGGGGATATGGAGATGTGGGGATGTGGGGTGACATTTGTTGCCTTTTCTACCCTTCTCACCTTTCCTCCAATGATTTTTTTTTTTTTTTTTTGAGTTCAGTAGCAGTATCCAAGGACCTTATCCCAAAGTCCCAAGAATTGGGCTCCTTCTTCAAGCTCTTCCTGTCCAAAACAGTACTCAGACTTGATTTTAAGTCTCTCTGTCTCCCTGTCTCTCTCTCTGTCTCTCTGTCTCTCTCTCTCTCCCTCCCTCCCACCATCTTTGTCTCTCCCTCTCCAAGTCCTGCCCTCTCCTTCTCCCTACAATACAACCAGCCTCAATCTTCACAGATCTACTGTCGCTCCTAAAGATGGCTTTCAGAAGCACGTTTTCCTCCTCCCATTTCACCTCTCCCTCTCCCGTGGTGTCTTTATGTTCCTCGTTCTCTCTTCTGACTCATTCTCCCCATGTACAACTTGCTGTCTCTCTCTGGATGCCTCTCCTCCCTTGGAGCTCATCACAGAATTCCCTAGATGGCCAGCTTTGTTTGTCACAGAAAATATCTGCATAAGCGTAATCACACTTTGGATAAATGTGCAAGCCACCTTCACCATGCTGTCTGAAGCCCGCCCTAAAACTCCCAGTTCACTTGCTTTTTCTCTCGGTTGTTTGAAATTCATCTTCCTTGTTCTCTAGCTGTGTCCAGTTTTTAACTTCTTACTCTGTCACCTCTCCCAAGGTTCCTGTCACCTCCACTCAATCAACCTATGCTTTTGTGTTGGTGAGAAACCAACAGCAAATCAGTGACCTGGATCGCCCCTCCATCCCCCAAAAGATGACAATTCCTGACGGGAAAGCCATTGGATTGGCAGGCACTCTGCTTTTAAGTCAAAGGGACTTTCTGCAGATGTCTGGACCCAGCCCCATCACTGAAGTTGCTTTTCTTGCTGGGACAGTTTTTGATGCGTCTTCCATTTAGCGCACTCGGCCCTTCAGTGTACAGCTTTGCACGTGGTGCAAGTACATCAAGGTCATCACTCTATGCTAAAACATGGACAGATCCAGGTCACAGCAGTGACCTGAAACAAAGCAAGTTAGCTGGAAAAGCACAGGAAAATGAGGCCACAGCAAAACTTTTGTCTCCATTTTCTTCTATTTCCTTAGTGTGTTCAGCCTAACGTGAGTTCACTTTGCCTCCACAGGAGAGGAGTCCAAAGTGCATTCAGCGTAATCATCTGTAAAACAGAAATGATAATGTTTGTCCCGCCCGCTCAGGAGGAATACTGTCTTGCAATATGAGATACAGTACTGAGTGAGCTTGGTTTGCACCAGCTCCTGTAAAACTCCTCATTCAGAGAATTCAGAATAAAAAAACTGAATTTCTTTACAGCAAATAAGGTTACGAAAGTAAGAGTATTAGGGCTAAGGTGATGGCTCCATGGGTAAGAGTGAGTGACGGCTCCATGGGTAAGAGTGAGTGACGGCACCATGGGTAAGAGTGGGTGATGGCTCAGTGGGTAAAAAAGTGCTTGTTGCACTAGTAGAGGACCTGAGTTTAAATCCCCAGCACCTGTAAAAAGAAGCATTGTCAGCACACACCTGTAACCCTGGCACTGGTGATGGGAAGTGGGAGCATCCCAGAGCTCACCAGCCAGCCTGGCTGAAATAGCAAGTGCCTGGTACAGAGAGACCCTGACCCAAGGAAGCAAGGCTGAGAGACAGAGCAGCACACTTGACACTTGCCTTACAGGCACAGGCTCGCGCCTACGCACATACATGGTCACACATAGATAGAGCATAAGATTAGTAGTAAGCCTTTGATGGTTTAAATGAGAATAGCTCCCACAGGCTCATACATTTGAATGTTTGGTTCCCAGTTGGTAAGCTGTTTAGGAAGGATTAGGAGGTGTGGCCTTCTTGAGGATGTGTGTCACCAATGGGTGGGCTTTGAGGTTTCAGAAGCTCACACCAGACCCAGTATCACTCTCTGCTGAATGCTTGGGGATCCAATGTAACTTCTTAGCTATAGCTCCATTGCTAAGGCTACCTGCCTGCTGCCATGTTCTCTATTGTGTGTTCATAGACTCACCCTCTGAAACTGGTAATGGTGTCTCTTCATAGCAATAGCAAAGTACCTAAGACAAAGCTCATACACACACACACACACACACACACACACACACACACTATATATATATATATATACATATATATGTATATTCCTCCAAAATGAAACACTAAAGGCAACACATGAAGTAAACACTAAATTATGTTTTATATATTTTAAGTGAGAGCTAATAGATAGTAGACAACTAATATGCTTATTCTCTTTGGTGTTAAAATGACTTGGAGATAGCTGGGCGAGGTGGCACACGTCTGTAATCCTAGCACTCGGAAGGCAGAGGCAGGCAGATCTCTGTGAGTTTGAGGCCACTCTGGTCTACAAAGCCAGAGCAGGACAGCCAAGGCTATACAGAGAAACCTTGTCCCAAAAACCCAAAAATAATTGACTTGGAGATGATAATCCTTAACACAAGGGCCATAGTGAAGGTCCTGAGCTAAGATGACTGCAAATACAACTCGTTTGATGCACCCAGAAGCACATTGAGCTTTATGATTCTTTGCAGAGGAAACCATACTGAGAACGAAGAAGCTCAGCAGTGTCACTGAGGGTAAAGAAGGAGCAAAGGATGCATGACTAGGAAGGAAAGGAAGAAGTACTGGTAGCTGCCGGAAGAGGATAGCTCAGGTACTCCTCACTCTCACTTGCCCACCAACTCCTGCCTCACACTACCTCGTCTTCAGTTCATCCTCTGAGGTACAAACCAAGGGTTATGACCACAGAAAGCCAAGTGACTATCAAGACTCTTTAAACAGCAAAGTTGCATAAATGCTGCCTGATTCTTACCTTCCCTGGTTTCCCAAGTTGAGCAATAGATGGGATTTATCCAGCCTAGAGCAGACATAGGGGGCTAAGGATGGCACAGGGATATCTTAAAGAAAAATAGTCTGGGGACTTTAGAGGTGAGGTACTTCATTTAAAAAAAAAAAAAAAAGAGTCTTGTGAAGTGTTTATTGAAGACAAAGGAAGAAAGGAAGGAAGGAAAGAAGAAAGATCTTTATCATTAACCAAAGCCACATGCAGCATAGACTCAAAGGACCAGTGAGTCAGGTGGACATTGGAACCATCAGAATATCAGAATCATCTCACTCAAGGTGTCCTCAGCTTTGGCTCTATATACACCACCTTTGTTTGCCCATCACTATACATATCCCTGTTTACTAGGAGTTGTCTTTAAATCAACCCACTTTTATGAAATGTTCCTTGTTGCTTTGCCTCAATAATGTTTATAAACTACTCAATGTGCTACTTTTGTTTAATGCAATTTTTAGGGTGAATGTGTAATTATTCACCCTAAAGGAAGTTTATTCTGGCTCATAGATGGGAAAGTTCAACTCCAAGATTAGGTAGCCCTGATGATTTGGACCATTCAGAAAGGCATTATATCATGTCAGAAGTGCATATTGGACTGAAGATACATCATGCTGTATATGAGAAACAGAGACAGAATCAGAGAGACAGACAGAAACAGAATCAGAGAGACAGACAGACACAGAGACACAGAGACAGAGACAGACAGACAGAGACAGAAAGAGACAGAGACACAAAGAATGTTTGGGGTTCCATTCCCTTGGAGAGTTCAATTCTAATGACCTGGAGATATTTACCTATTAATGAAGATCCACACTTTCTCAATGGTCCCTTGGGGACCAAGCCTTGACATGAGGACCTTATACGTGTGTGTGTGTGTGTGTGTGTGTGTGTGTGTGTGTGTGTGTGTGTGTATGGGGTGAGCCGTGTCATCCAAGCATGGCGGTCAACCATTCTCTTCCTGGTTTATTTTCATGTCCTACCTTTCAACAAATCTCTCTGATGATTCTGTGCCTCAGTTGAATGGAAACAACTGGTTTTATTTTACCATGCTCTTCCAATCAGGGTTGCGTGCAGGGCTTGGCTAAAGTGCTGAGGCAGTCCTTGTCTCAGAGTCCTCCCACCACTGCAGTTTCGCTTATGCCTGTCTGTTATTTCTCGTATAGCTACAGCCTGAAGAAGAAGATCTCACCTCAGGATGGAGAAGGAGTGAGGTTCACATGGATCCTCCTTGCACCATTAAACAGAGCAGCCTCCTCCTGGCCTTTACTCAGAGATGCCCTTTAGAGTGAGGTTTCAGTGCATCCACTGACAAATCCTTGGTGATTCTTCCTCTTTGACTTGTCAATTTGCATCAACCTATTATATAGCAAAAGCTACAGGCTCTCACCGACGACCTGGTATAAGCCAGATATTCCACGTCACAAGCACTTCTCATCCTACACGTCTAGTCAGTCAATTATTTTTAAAAATGAGTGGCCCTTGTCTCTTGGTGAGTTCAATTTCCTGGGCATGTGCAGCTTTCTTAAAGAGAACAAGATGACCTCTCTGACATAGTCCGGCCCAATAAACATAATCAGCTCTAAACATCATGTTCAATGTGGGTAAACAAGAACTAGAACAGCTAATTAGAATAGGAAGACATGTTAAACTCATCAGTGTAATACAGACAGTCTCTGATGGTGCTTGGCTCAGTGAAGAGAACACCGAGGACTGTCAGCATGTATTTATTCATAGACAGAAAGATAGAACAAGAAGAGGCCATCTGGTAAGGAAAATCTTAGCACTGTAAAGACACATTAAAAGGGGGGATCACGAGTGGAACACTGAGCAAAGATGAGAGCAAGTCAGGATGAAATTGAATAGTGTGGAGTACAGAGGAGATGCTGACTTGTAACCCAAGTGTAACAAGGAACTATGGAAACCTTATTATTAAACTAACATTAATACAAATTGGTTGAAGAATTTAGGAGTATCTTTCAGAGGAGACTATAGTGTAATAATTACTATCAAGTCCTTGAAAGTCAGTATGAAAGAGGGATGAGTTTATTTAACAACACTCACTGAGTAGAGTCTGAAACTATAGCAAAGACAGAACAAATTAGAGTTTGCCTCATAATGACCAAAGTTGACACATGATGAAATAGAGTGCCTCTGTTTTGAATAAGCACCCTGCCACTGGGAATATATATACATCAGCTAGATACAGCTGTGTAGCAAACTATCTCTAGACTAAGCATCTTAAAATTACCACTTAATATTTCTTTTGAGTTAAAGGGTTATCTCAGTGATTATACTTAGCAGAGCTTGGTTGGATTGGTACTGGCTGAATATAGATCATGTATCTGACCCCATACTATAGATTTGCTTAAGAGTGGCTTTCAATGTTGCTGTGCCCAAACACCTGAAGAAGCAACTAAAATAATAAAACCGTTTCATTTAGCCCATTGCTACAGATGTTCCAGTCCACAGTAGACTGGCTCCATGTTTCTTGGGTTGCCATAAGCACTATATTATAACAGAAGGGTTTGTGATGAAAGTTGTTTACCTCCTGGTAGGCAGGAAACAGAGAAAAGGGAGGTGAAGAGGAGGAGGAGGAAGAGGAAGAGGAAGAAGAAAAGAAGAAGAAGAAGAGGAGGAGGAAGAAGAGGAGGAGGAGAAAGAAGAGGAGGAAACCAAGGACAAGATCTAACTTTCAAAACCCCATTGACTTACTTCCTCCAGGTAAGCATGTGTCTCCCCAAATAGTTCAGACAAGAAGAGACCAGGCATTTAACACATTGGCCCAAGAAGCATATACATTCTATTCTCAATGAATGGCTAGTCCAAAATGGCCTTAGCTGGAGCAATTCAGCTAATTTTTTGTGTGGTCATATATTCTTCAGGAGGTTATTGTGGACCTTTCATTGAGGTTACAGAAAAGCAAGGTAGAGAGTAAAAGTTCACAAGTCCTTTCTACACTTTATCTTTCCTTAAGTCTACTAACACCTTTATAGGCCAAAGAAAGTCACATGTCCAGACCTAGATACAGTAGAAGGGGACTGTAGAGGACAAAAGGCACAGATCCAGGAAGACCATTAATTGGGGCCATCAATACACTCAACTTACCACATGGGCATTAAAGAAGAAGAAAAAGGATCACTTATGAGAGAGGCGCATTGCAATGGTTAATCTTGGTTGTCAACATAATGGGACTTAGAATCTCTAAGGAGACAAATTTCTGGGGTTTTCCTAATGGGTTTAAGAGAGGCTAGAAGATCCACCCACACTCACCACTCTACTTCCTCATTATAACTGCAACAGGACCACCTGCCTCATACTCCTATGGACACAAGCTAGAGCTATCACTGCCATGCCTTCCGTGCTATGATGGATGGTTCCCCCAGACTGTGAGGCAAAATAAACCTTTTCTTCCTTCCTTATGATGCTTTTGTCACAGCAATGAGACAAGTATCAAAAATGTTCACATAGCATATACTACAATGAATGGTTTTATAAAGCCTGTCACAACCTACAATTTGAGTAATGGGGACAAGTACGGCACTAAGCATGAGATGCTGAATGGAGAGGAACAGTCACATAGAGGGGGCTGGAGAGATGGCTCAGTGGTTAAGAGCACTGTCTGCTCTTCTGAAGGACCCGGGTTCAATTCTCAGGATCCACATGGCAGCTCACAACTGTCTTGTAATTCCAATTCCAAGGGACCTGACACCCCACACCAATGCACATAAAAAATAAAGTTAAATAAATTAAAAAAAAGAGAGTCACATAGAGCTTGTGTCACATCGCTGCAGGGTGTTGCTCTTCCAAGGCATGCGTGTTTGTTTCCAGGGAGTTGAAGGAAAGTCCCTCCCAGGACTGGGCCCACTTGCTTCCTGAAGGGAGCAACAGCCTAGAGAGTCTGCTCCCTTTCTTTCCCTAGGAGTTACTGCCTCCATCCCCAGGACATCTGCATCTAAGGGAGCATCACAGGGCCCGGGGATGGCCTTGTTGGGTTTGATTCCCCCACACTCAACCCACAAGATCATCTTACAGCAAAGACTAACAGAAGGGGAAAGGCTGTGTAAGAAAACCACTCTGCTCCAAGCTGAAGCTCATTTCTAAATAAAGATATTAACTCATAAAGACAATGGTGAGAATCTGGGCCTAACTGGAGCTGACTTATGGAAACCCAGAGAATTAAACACATGCATACATATTCACGCATTCACATAAAGTATTTAGAATTCAGATTGTAAAAGAGCAGAACTATTGAAAATATAAAACCAGCTACAACTATAACTGCAAATAAAGTTTGCATCTTGCTAGCAAATGTGAGCTATAAAAATTCCACGTTTTTGTGGTCTGGTTGAGGACAGGACAAATTTCCAGAGCCTTACACAGAAATACAGAAAACCACATAATTTATATACACATGAAACACAAATACAATCCAACTACAAATTCACTCACATAATAACACAACACAACAACAACACACACACACTGGTACACACACATGCGCACAGCTATTCGTATGCTTATAAAAACATACTCATAAAAATTTAGAACTGCAGATCCAGTTGATGTCTTTTGCTTGCTTGCTTCTTACAGTACTGTGAACTGAACCTAGGACCTAATGCTTGCTAGGCAAGTGTTCTAGCACTGAGCTACATTACCTAGCCCAACCTAGATATTATCATGGTGAAAGCTGATGAATACATATTTACATATAATGCAATAAAGCATAGTCATTCATTAACAAATGACCAGATAAATACAACCACAAAGAGACAGAAACACATACACTATAGCATTTGCATATATATAAATGTGTCCACATGCACACGTGTCCATTCATGTAGGCTCTCTACATAGCTGTAGCTGATCTGCTAAGTACCTGCCTCTATGACTATCTCCTTACTGTCCCATCTTCTGTCAGCTCTCCTCACAGTCCAGGAAATCCTAAATTCTCTGTTAAACACACTTGGAATTCTATTCTCTATGCTCTTCACATGGTGGTCTCCCTCAAACTCTTCAGGGACTAAGGTTGAAACCACCCCTTTAGAGAGCTGCCATCTCTTGCCGTATACAAGCAGGTCACTCACCATCCCCATCATATACCTTACTTGTGTTGTAATGGCCTTGCCTCAATTGTAGAATAACACACTTACGTAATGCCTTGTTGTCTCTTCTTTCTCCCGTATCCGTGTCACTGTCTTCTGTCCTGAGTCTAACAGTGTCTATCAAAGAGTGACACTCAATAACTATCTGCTGTATGCACAAATTGTCACAGTGAAAGGCTGAGAAATGGTACAAGATCATATCAGCATTATTCTCCTTCAGAGTCAATGCTTTGAGTTAGGTGTTCGCTCGTACTTCACAGTCACAACGGGGTATGTTGTGCTAACAAATTGATCAGCTCTCTCAGGGTTCTGTGTTGGAGGTGGGAAAGCCTTAGTAACAGAGATGCGGACACTGGCATATGGAAGTCAGGAAGCACCAAAACAGCAAGGTGGGCAGCAATTATTTCTGCTGTTAACCTCCAAGATGGATTACGCAAACTGCTAAGGACCAACACAGCACAGGATGTGAGAAAGGACACCATCTTGGTCAGTTCAGGGACCCAGGTGACACAACATTTTAGTTGGTAATAAAACTTCCCAAGGGAAGCGAACCTGGGGATATTGGAGTGCCAATGATATTGACAGAATCTAAGCCAAGTAGACAAAGCCTCCATGGCCAGTCTTTAGGTCAGATTAGCTCATGATGAACCAACCTCAGGAGAAAGGAGAGCTGCTAAAGGTATGACGTCAACTCTTGGAAAGTCCCAGGGCCTTTGGAATAGAGGGCTCACCAGCTTTGCAAGAGGGGCAGTCCTGTGGTTGGGTAGTGTCAGAAAACAACTAAGCCTTTGAAATACATGTGCTGAGCAAGAGGCATTTGGGGATGGAAAATGTGACAGCCCCAGCTAGTCTTCTGCAGACACATACTGCATGTGAAGCAAGTGACGAGAGCAGACAGCTGGATGCTCTGCCTCATTGTTCCCTGTCCACTCACCACTTCCTCTGCCTCTGACACTCATGCTCATGTCAAGTAGAAAGTCATCATTTAAAAATAGGAGTGGGAATCAGATCAATGGACACAGCTGTCACCAAAGACATAGACTAGATCCTCTTCATGGACAGCCTGTATTTATAAGCTGAACAATTCAAAATGCCAAGCTCCTGCTGGGATGCTGTGGTGGGCAGTATTCACCCCAGGAGGTTATTCTGCCCATATTGACTCACCATGTGTAGGAACACAGTACTAAACACACGCTATAAACCCACATCTTACAAAAACTTACATCACAAGCTCATTAGCTGCAGTTACTGGGGTAGAAGATGTCTTCTGTAGAGAGTGCCATGAGCCATGAACTTTGGGCATTGTAGCTAAATGTCTCAGACCTATGATCTAGTTTCTACCACCAGCACACACACTGCTCATTGCCCCAGCATAACACTTAGAACCAGAGCTTAGGGCTAGCAGATCTCAAAGTGTCCTAGCACCAGGAGGCCCTAAGAACCTATAGAAATAAAGAATATAAGGAACCACCCCAAGCCTGGCAAAGCTACAGAAACAATAGTCTAAAATGACAAGAAGCCCCTCCCCCAAGATTTCCAACTCTTCGTCCCTCTCACACACCCAAATACTGCTTCCTTTGGAGGAGGATCAGGCAGTCAGGATTTGTCATATTTCCAAAGTCATTACATTCAAAATACTACATATGAATCATATGTTTTGTTGTTGTTGTTGTTTTGTTTTGTTTTGTTTTGTTTGCTACAATGGAAAAGAAATGTTGACAAGTCTGGGGATAAGAATGCCACTGTCCAGACACACTGGTGACAATGTTCTGGCTTACATGTATCAGGCAAAGACCCTAGCTCTGTGAGGTGAAGGTAGTTACTTGCTTTCCCATAGCTATGTAGTTCTTGGCTTAGTGGTTGGTGGTTTTGTTTTTAGATAACAGGCATACAAAATGGGCTCATCCTGTACAATAAAATTACACAGACCCAAGTAATTGCTGGTCTGATCAGTCAGTAACTCTAGCACAACTTAGAGTTTTCTCTTAAGCCCTCTGTGACCACTGGAAACTTGCTTTTATGTATTTCACCATTGATTAGCTTTATCTGGTATAAACTGCATCCGAGGGAGTCTTGGGGGCTGCTTTTTCCTCCATACTGTGATGCATATAGCCTTGCCAACACTTGATGCACAAGGTTGGGATTCCAATTTGCATCTTAGCCATGAATAATAACATTAATCATATTTTCATTTTTGTTGATTGTTTGAATATCCTCTATGAGGAGCCCATTCAAATTTTATATCCATTTTCTATTGAGCTACCTATGATTTTATTGATTTATAGAAGTGTTTTCTACATATTGTAGATATGAATGCTCCCTACTTGCATCCATTTTCTGCAAAAATATGCATATAATTTTGTTCTTTATGGATGAATAAAATTCCATTGTGTGTCAAAATTCTATATATTCTTCTTTTCTTTATTCCTTCATCCATTGACAGGTACCTAGACTGATTTACAACTAGGATACTGTGAATGGCACAGCAACAAGCACAGGTATACAGGTATCCATGTTGTAAAGTGACTTAGATTCTTTGGGTAAATAAATGGAAGTGGTAGAGTTGAGTCATGTGGCCATTTTGGTTCTATTTCTTTGAGAAACATCTGTACTGGTTCCCAGCTAATTTATATTCCCCCCAGCAAGGAGAGAGAGAGCTACTTTTCCTTCCATATCCATGTAGATATTTGGTGTTTGTAGGATTTTGTTTTGTTTTGTTTTTTGATGATAATCATTCTGACTTGGTAAGATGGGCCATCATTTCCTTGATTAGTAAATAATTATTTGTTCTTTTGGTGATTTTGTTTATTAGTTTTGGTTTATTTTTGCTTTGTTTTGTTTTTGTTTTGTTTTGTTTTGTTTTTAGGTTGTTTGATTTCTTGTGTTGTTTTGGTTTGGAGGGGTTTGGGTTTTTTGTTTGTTTGTTTGTTTGTTTTTGTTTTTTTATTCTGGTTATTAATCCCCTTTCAGAAGAGTTGTCACTTTCCTCTGTGGATTGATGCATTCACAGTGCAGAAGGTTTTTGAATTAATGCAATCCAATTTTGCGTTATTCTTGCTACCATTTCCTGATATATTGTCTCCTACTCACAAAGCCATTGCAGTAATTATGTCTGCAGTGTTTCTTGTTGACAGTAGTTTTTAAACTCTATTTTATTTGGAGTATTTACTCCCTCATCCTCCCTTCTTCACCCCAACACTAGGTATGAGAGAAAGAAGTGTAGTGGAAAGAGGGGGTATAGGCCTCTTTACTTCTTCCAGATACTTAGGGTTGAAGTGTCCTCCCCCCCTCCTGAGCCCCCCCCCAACAGGAGCACCGTCCTCCAAACATTTCTTGGAGCCTTCTTGTTGTGGTTTCTGTTTTGGGTAGTCTGCCTTCTGGTACTCAGGTGGAAGGGTGTCCACAAATCCAAGAGTTGGGAAGTTATCCCATCTCTGTGGTAGGATGGTGTCCCAAGGGAAAGGATGCATCTCCTAAGGGAGATTTACCCCAAACCTTGAGGAGCTGAGAATCTTTGGAGGCTGAGCTAGATCCTTCTTCATATTTTCTTTCTTCTCTTTTTCATTGTTTCTTCCAAAAAGAGAGTCACAGCACACAACAGATCTCATTAAAGAGATTCATTGGAGGGATGAATCTGGGAGCAGCTGCCTCTGCTCCTGGGAAAAGGCAGCAGTGAACTGGGCAGACACAGCCTTTGTATAGGGTTTCTTAGGGGGCAGAGCTTTCTGGGGCAGAGATTTTCAGAATGTGGATTGGTGGGATTTCAAGTCCTGAGCTTGGGGGAGCTCAGGGATTGGTGGGTTTTCTTGTTCAGGCATTGGTTGTTTTTTCTGTTCAAGAATTGGCGGGGTTTTGTCCAGACTTTTCATCCCAAATCCTACTGAGGGGCTGGAGATAGCAGTTACAGAGGTCTAAAGAGGAGGAGCTGGGCTGCTAGAGCTTTCTCAGGCAGAGATCTGGCCACTTTTCTGCCTTGAGGGGTTATAGAGTTTACAAGGAGTCCAAATTTTACAAAGAGTCCACTGTGAAGGCAGTAGGCTGAAACAGGAAAGGTTACAGTCATCATGGGCCGCTCTCATAGCAGTGGCAGTTGGCATTCTAGGCAGGAAAGATGTGTCAGTTTCCAAAGCAGTAGGCTGAGGCAGGAATAGTCACCATGGACAGCTCTTGCTGATGCCCTAACAGGAGCAGCCATTTTGTCTCCCTTTGTCACCTCTTGGAGTGGCAGGCTAGCTTGGGGCATGGCATGGAGATACTTTTCTGGCCTGGGGCTGCTGCTGTGGGCTGCCACGGAGGTGATGTCTCTCAGCTGAGGCTGAGGGCCACCAGAACGGATCAAGGCTCCTCTGTGGCGGCCAAGATGTTGTCAGGGCAAAGGGTTTTCTCCACTGTGGCAGGCCACTGCTGCTCCTTTGATTTTTCTGCTGGCAGTAGCCTCAGCCTGCTGCCAACACCACTGGCAGCGTCTTGGTGAGGGAGAACTTGCAGAGGCCTCCACTTTGATCTGGAGATGGTAGCTGAGGGGCTGTGCCCAAGGGCAGCAGGGCGCCTATGCTCTCTCTGTTACCCTAGGGGCTGAGGCAGCAGAATGCCTCAGTGCACTCTCTCTCTCTCTCTCTCTCTCTCTCTCTCTCTCTCTCTCTCTCTCTCTCTCTCTCTCTTTCTCCCCTTTCATATTTATAACCCCCCAGAGTCCTCAGAATTAAACTAACTGCTGTTAACAAAGACCACGCCCATCTCCATGCCACAGACAGCAGGCAGGCCTTTACCGGCTGCCAAAGATCATGCCTGCTCGAGGCAGTCACCAATTGTGGACAAACTAAAGCCCAAACTAAAATCTCACACTTGGGATTAAAACAAAAACATGTTTGCATAACATAACTGAGTTTTAAAAGAAACCAAAACTTCCATTGTACTTTCTCTTGTGTTTCTTCAGTAGGTTCAAAGTTTTAAGGGCTTTTGTTAAAGCCTGTGGTCCATTTTAAGCTGATTTCTGGATAGGCTGAGAAATAGGGACGTAGGGTCAGTTTCCTAGTATGAAGATCCATTTTTTTTCCCAGGACCATTTGTTAAGGGGGCTAAAAACCTTTCTCAAGAATATGAAGGTTGGAGGCTATGGAATTATTCCTCAACCTTCTGTCCTATCCTTTTGTCAGTGTCACAGTTTGTGCCATCATGATGCTGCTTGGTTGCGGTGGCTCCACAGTATAGTTTGAAATCAGGTCCTGGGATACTGTCAACAATGTTTTGTTCAGATGGCTTCATCTTTTCAGAATCCCTTGTGTTTCTATGGGAGTGTTAGTATTGTTTTCTTTTTAGTAGCAAAGACCTTTGGTGTATATACTGCCTTGACTCTGCAATTCACTTTAACAACATTGATTTTGCTGATCCAAGATGGCTAAGTGGTTTTCCATCTTCCAGAGCCTACCACCGAGTCTGTCCCTAGTACTTTATAGGTTTTGCTGTAGAGGTCTTGGCATCTTTGGTTGAGTTTAGGCTCGGAGTCAGCTATTTGTAACTAGGGATTATTTTTGATGGCATCTTTTTAGAGACTTCATCTTTGTTGTTTAGAACAGCTACTGATTGCTTTATGTTGACTCTGTATTCTGTTACTTTTCTGGAAGTGAAGAATCTTCTAATAGTATCTTTTGGGGTCATCGCCACGGGCACATAGGGACAACTCTACATCTCCCTTTTGTATTTGTGTCCTTATCTACTGTTCTTCCCTTATGACTGTAAAACTTCAAGTCCAATATTAAATGGGAGTGGTGAGAGTCAAATTTCTGCCTTATTCCTGATTTTAGAGGAAATGCTTTGCTTTTCTATATGCCAAATAGTGTTGGTTTGCTGTACTTGACCTTTATTATGTTAAGGCATGCTCATTCTAATTCTAGCATCTATAAGGCTTTAATCATGAAAAGATATTGAATTTTACAAAGGCTTCCTGTACATCTATTGAGAAATCACGTTATCCCTATTCTTAATTCTATGTATTATGCTGCATTTGTTAATTTGCATATACCTAAGCATCCTTGTCTCCCTGGAATGAAGCCAACTTGATATTAGCGTATGTGCTTTTAAATGTGTTGTTGGATTCAGTTTTGTTATTGGATTGAAGATTTTTGCCTCTTTGTTCATCAAGTACATTGGCCAACATGTTTTATTTATTGTGTCTTTATGCAGTCTTTGCATCAGGGTATTACTGACCTCATAGAATGAGTTTGGAAGTGTTTTTTCTCTTTCTGTTTTATGAAATAGTTTGAGGAATGTTGGTGTCAGCTCTTCTGTAAAGCTTTGATAGAATTCAGAAGTGATCCACTCAGTCCCAAGTTTTTCACTGGGTATTATTTTTTGTTTTGTTTGTTACATGGCTATTACTGCTTTCATCTCTCTGTGCTTGCTCTCTCTCTCTCTCTCTCTCTCTCTCTCTCTCTCTCTCTCTCTCTCTCTCTCTCTCTCTCATGCACACACACACACATTATTATTTTTATTACTAAGGATCTGGATGTATCATCTCTCTTGAATAATTTTATCTTGAAGTCTCTTTGTTATTGCTGAGTACAATGACTCCACCCTGCCTCGGACTCTATTCACTTGGCACACCATTTTCCATCCTTTCATTTTCAGTCTGTGTATGCCTTTGCCAGTAGGGTGTGTTTCCTCAAGACAACAAACATCTGGGTACTGCTTTTAATCTTGTCACTCTGCATCTTCTGATGAGGGAAGTAAAGCCATTTATATTTAGGGTTAACAAAGAGGTTTTTAACTACTCAAGGATTTTGTGAGGGATGGGAGATTTCCTAATTGATTTGAGTATTGTTTGTTCTTTTCTTTCTCCTTTATTCATCTTAGGGGAGTTGAATATATGGGCAACACAAACTGAACTTGTTGTTTAACAGAAAAAGGACACAAAGTTGCGTAAATTGGAGGGGATTGTGGATCTGGGAGAAGCTGAAAAAGGCAGTGAGCATCACACAGTGTACAAACTTCACAAAGAACTAGTAAAAATTATTCTTTAAAAACATCCCCAATATAGAGATAAGAAAAATATAGAGATAAGAAAAATGGTCTAGGGTAGCTCTGGGATGCACCGTGTATTTTAAGATATTAAAGGCACAATATTATTGATTAGGTCCGAAAAGAAAGGGATGGGAATAAGCAAAAAGAGTAGGAACATAAAGTAGATGAAGATGTAAAAATATAATAATGAGGAAAATCAATAAAATAAGTTCAGGAAGAGACAAGACAAAAAAGAAAAGGAAAATAATGTTAACTTTTCTTCCTGAGAGGGTTGAAGACACCTTGAGTTTTTGTTTTGGTTTTTGGGGTGATTTTTTTTGAGGTCCTTTTTTATTTTTTGGCAGATCCTCACATGTATGAAATGTATTATGGTCACTCCAATTCCCTTTTCCCCTCCCACTACTTCTGACCTCCTTCTTCTTCTCCGCGTGTCTTTGAGTGTGTGCAGGTCATGTCTGTGTATGACCGCCATGGTGTGTTGCTGCAGCGCCCCTCCCCAACCTCAGGGGCTGCTTTTTAACTGTTCCCACAGAGCCCGAGAATTTCCCACGCAGATGTCTTGTCACACCACAGTGCAAGACCAGACGGTAATTGGGCAAGAAGGATGCCTTCAGCAAGTGTCTCTGGGGCTCTGAGAGTGTATGGCCCAACCTGCTCAGGCATAGGTCTTTACTTCCAAGATGAGGCACGGGGCGCTAGCTGTGTATCTTGACCATGTGATCTCAGGGTTATTTATATTTCTCCACTCACACATGGCTGGTCTCTTTCCTCTCCCTGAGAGGGTAGGCCGAAAGTACCCCCCCCCCGCCCTCCCGCCCCAAAGTAACTGCCTTTGGATTCCATTTGCATCATGGCCTGCTCTCACATTCTCACAAGTCTGCACACAAGTCATAGCCAGCTTTCTGGGTGCCAAAATGATTTTCCATATGGAAATAGGGAGGTCTTTGGGGGCATGGAGATATTAAAATGCACAGGCTTTTATTCCCCCCAAAAGGCTGGGGTGGTGTGGAGGTGGAGGACGGCTCTTCCAGTGTCTGTTTCTTGTGTTGTGTCGCTAATGTCTCACCTTAAACTGTGCGGAAGGTTCGCTTTTGCTTGTGCTTTTAAAGACTCCCCAGAGCCCCTTTCCTAGCATCTTACCTAGCACCCTATGTCAGGTGTCTGGTGTCTTTTATAAATCTGAAGCTCAGTATTTCTGGATCTCACCAGTTCTCTACTGTTTACTGTTGCACTCTGATGTCTTTTCACAATGCATCTCTCCCTATGGCCATGTACCTGATGTCTTCCTTCAGTTTCGTACAGATGCAGGAGGGTTCTGGGTGCTTCTAAATGGCTACCTCCCTTCTTCTTTTACCCTCACTGTATGTCACTTGGTTTTATTTGATTGTTCTTTTTTATATCCTATACATCTATATAAAGAAACTGGCCTATAATTTTTAATGTAATGTCACTTTCGTTTAAAGGATTCCTGATACAATGCTACCTTTGATTTTTCTATTTCTGTCTTTTAAGTTCATATAATATTAATATTATTTCTTCTATAACTCTTAAAATTTAACCAATGAGGGGATTTGCATATAAAGATGTCAAATTCCAGCTAAAATATCTTTATTATTATCTGACAATTCCATTGGTCCCTTTTTAACTCAATTTTGATAAATTATCTTTTTCTCAGAACTTACATCGTTTAAGTACGTTTAAAAAATACATTGGCATAAAGCATGTCCACATCATCTGTACTAATTTATTTTTTCCCATTATTATATTGTAACTGGGTTTTATCTAATTCCTGCTTGATTAATCTTGCTACAGATTTCTCTCATTCATTGGTCTTTCAAAACCTCAATTCTGGTTTTAAATTTTCATTAGATGTTTGTTTGTAACATTAATTTCCAATCTTTCATTTTGTCTGCTGCACATTCTCGGGCTTTGTCTGCATTTTTCAAACTCCTTGGAATGAGGATGTAAGTCATTACTGCCTCGGTTTCCTCCCTAGGAAGACGAGGATGGGGGACAGCACACTCCCCTCTAGCAGCTTCGTCTGCGACCCAAATGTTTCTAGCATTGGCCAATCCAATCCCAGCTCAGTCTCACCACGATTTATTCTTTCTTTTCTAAGTTATTTCACAATAATTACTTAATTTCCAGCTGTTTTCAAGTATTTCTGACTTTCTTTCTGTTATTTAGTTCTGGGTTCATTCCAAGTTATTAGAGGACGTGAACTGAACAATTTTAGCGTGTTGAATTTGACAAAACGTGATTTCTTTCTCCAGACATAATCAGTTTTACTTGAGTCTATGCACAATGTCAATATGTATTGTCAGTAAGTATTCTACTAATATTCAATTAGCATTTAATTAAGTCAGGTTTATTTAATTATGTATATTGGGATAACTGATGTGTTAGAGTATACTAACCAGATCCTTAATGGCACTTATTTTAACTTATTGTGTGTGCAATATATATATATATATTCATATATGTGTGTGTGCGTGTGTGTGTATGTGTGCACATGTGTGCATGTGAATGTGTGTACAGCATACCACAGGATGCATGCAGAGGTTTGAGAACTTCTGTGTCCAGCCTCACCACCTTATTTTGTTGCTCACAGGTACACATAGCAGGCTAGCTGGCACATGAACTCCCTGCAATTCTTCTGTCTCCACGTCCAACCTCCTCATAGAAGTCCTGGGCTGGGCTGACAGACAAGTTTCCTGGGCCCAGGTCTATAAATGTGATATCGATTCAAACTCAAGTCCTCATTCCTGCACAGCAAGTGCTTTCTGCACAAAGCCATTTCTCAGCCTCACTCCATCTTTTTATGTGTTATTCTCTCAGCTCTAAGATCGAAGTCATCCACTCCAGATGTGAGTTTATTTATTTGATGTTTTAAATTATGTTAATTGATAAATGTGAATTTATGCTGTTACATCTTCCTAATGTATTGACTCTTTTGTCATTCTGAAATGTCTACCTTTAAAACACCGGTAATGCTACTTCTTATAAAATGAACTTTGTCTGATGTAAAGATAATTATGTAGCTATTTTCTGGCTTTATTTTATATGTGCCCTCATACCTAAGGAAATATTTAACAAGCAGCAGACTTAATATTTAAAACAAAATATTTATCTTCACCTGCAGAATTTTTGCCATGCACATTTAATGAAACTATTGTTATATTTAAGCTTAAACCTACTATTTTAATGTTTGTCTTTAATTGAATTGCCCCGTCCTTTTTGTATTTCCTTATTTTTGCTTAAGTGTTATTAGAATTAACCAAGTATTGTCTATTATTCTACCATCCACTTGATTTTTTTTTTTTTTTTTTTTTTTTTTTTTTTTTTTTTTTTTTGCTATATGCTCTTTACATGTGTCCTGGAAGTTCGATAAAGATCAATATTTACAAAAGATCAATACTTCCAAGATGTCAGGAGAACCCCCATCAACTGTTGACTCTACTATTCTGCTCCATTTTCTCCTCTTAGCTTCTAGAATTTAATTGAACATGTGTATTAACTCTGATTCAGATGACTTGTACACATTTCCATGGTTTCCATTCTTTGTATTTCAATGCTTTAGCTCATTTCACTCGCCATCACGTGTGTTTTAACTTGATATATTTCTGTTCATTCTTTAATGACTTCATGGATACAGTGTATTTTGATCCCATTCATCCCCCCGCCCCAACTCCTCTCTCTCTAACTCCTCCCAGATCCACTCCCACTTTCTCTCCCCCGAATCTGCTATTTGTTTATTTGTTTGTTTGTTGGTTGGTTGGTTGGTTGGTTGGTTAGTTGGTTGGCTTAGGATACTGTCTTACTACGTAGCCCTAGTTGTCCGGGAATTCACTATGTACATAGATCTGGTCCCAAACTCACAGAGATCTACCTGCTCTAACCTCCTGAGTGCTGGGATTAAAGGTTTACACCACTACACCTAGTTCTCCAATCTGCTTTTAAAATTCATCTTTTTGAGTTCTTAAATCCATGAATGCTTTAACTTGAGAATTCCCACTTACTTTTAACTTTTCGATTTTTGAGGCAACTGTATACGTTATAAAGCATACATGTCTTTGAAGGATACATGTTATGGTAAAAGTGGCAGAATTTTTTCCTGCCACAACAGATGGTGAGGTGATGGTGTAACCTTTAAGAGATCTTTAAATTAGAAGGATCAGCCCTCAAGAGGAGATTAATGCTTTCCTTATGTAAATAGATTTCATTTAGGGTCAAGATTACTTACTTCCAAGGTAGGTGGGCCACTTCTTTCTCCTCCTCCTCTTTCTTCTGCTGATATCTGCTTCTTTTCCATTTTCCACCAAGAAACCCTCACCAGAAGCTAATGAGATGCAGCCACTTGATAGTGCTATCTTCAAGAACAATAAAGCCAAACAAACCCTTTCTTTATAAACTATGAAGCCTTGAGTGTCCTACTATAATGTCAGAAAGTGGGCTAAGACAATACAGTTTTATCAGTTTGATAAAAAAAGACTCTAATGAAGATACACAATATGTTTATTCTATAACTTTCTTTCTGTCCTTCTGTAATTAAGAAACCTGGTTAGATATGTTAAAAGCACGGGGGAAACAATTTATAAAACACAGTATTAATATCCTTATAATGCAGTCATAGACAGAGTAGGAGAAGAGAAACATCACAACATTACAAATTGTGAAATGGGAATGTGGATCGTGGGCTTTTCTAATGGCACAATAACCAATCCATAGATTAAGTAAGCACTGGGGCCAAAAGCATGAACTGGTCCTTGTGAGGGTGACGTGTAATACCAGCTACTTAGAAGGCTGAGGTAGGAGGATCATAAGGCAAAGGTCTGTCTTAGCAAAACAATGAGTTAAAATTATAACATTTTAGTAGAACTCAGTGATCAAATGTTACCTGGCACATACAAACCCCTAAGTTTGATCTGTGGAGTGAGGATAGGGAGTATTATATATTGACATGTATTTATATATGTGTATATACCATATGTATGTGTATATATGTTTGAATGAATAAAATATGGCAAACACAATTGCATTTCATTTCTAAGACCAGATTATAAAGACCAGCATCTGCTAAGCTGGGCAGTAGTGGCACATGCCTTGAGTCCCAGCACTTGGAAGGCAGAGGCAGATGGATCTTTGTGAGTTCTGGGCCAGCCTGGTCTACAGAGTGAGTTCCAGGACAGCCAAGGCTGCACACAGAAAAACCCTGTCTCAAAAAACAAACAAAAAATGTTATCTTTCTATCTCTCAATCCTAGATCCATTACAGTACAGAAAATTTGCTTCCAAGGGAGAGGTCCCTGTAAAGAGGACCAAAGACTCCAGCAAATAGCCAACAAAGAACTGAGACTGCCAACCTTTCACATGAGGCTGAATGCTCTAGCTCCACCTCAGCTCTGTGATAAGCATGACTCCAACTCACAGTTTGCAGAAAACCTCCTGAGAGATCCTGGACCACAACTGCTATCTAAGCAAGCATCTTCATGCCTCCATGTCTGTCACTTCATCTCCAAAATAACTATAACAATACTATTGTACCAGATTACTCTGAGTAAAACTGAATGGCTACATGTCAGATAGTTAAAGTATACTACCCTCAGAGCAAACACTTAATAAGTTATTGATACCATTGGCATCTCTTCTATTGAGCAACAGGATGGCAGTTTACACAAAGGAAAAGGCTCCACGCTGAGTACCTGATGTCCAACACTGGCTGAACACTTCACATAAATTTCATATCAAATGATAAAAAAACAATTGAACAACAAACAAAAATAACCATTAACCACTAACATTGTTCTTTCTCAATGCTGAAAGTGAATCTCAGGCTTGCTGAATTCATCAAAGTGACTTAACTGCTTGCTTGCACTCCATAGGCCATATCCTACGTCAGACATCAGGTGGGGTAGCAGCTATAAGGGTTGAATGCCTAGTTCTCTTACGTCACTCAACTTAATAACCTCTAGGCCAAACAGAGCACCATCAGTTTGAACATCAGCTCTGAACCTGGAATAATTTATGAACTTAAAAACTAACCCTAACCCAGTTCCGACTAGTGGCAAAACAGCCTCAGCCTTACAACTCACCTTGACACTGAGCAAAAGTCAGGAGTTTTCTCAGATTTTAACTTAGTCTAAAACCAATGCTGGCTCAAAAGTACCAAGAACTCTGAACCAAACATAAACCTGACCAGTGCTTCTCAACTTGAATACAGCATGTTGTGGTGACGCCAATTACAAAATTACTTTGTTGTCACTTCATAACTGTAATATTTGCTACTGTTATGAATCATAATGCAAATACCATATATGTGATGCCCAAAAAGTTGTGACCCACAGGTTGAAAAGCACTGCCCAAGACAGATGGCTTTGGGTGCCATCATTGTTCCTGACTCTGATCCACAGATAATGGCCTTTCACAGCAATGTGCTTATGTTTATGGCTGGGTCAATGAGGATGAGTGTTTTAATGGATTAGTGATGGCTGTCACAAATAAAGGATGGAAACCAGAAGAATCTTTGTCACATACCTGTCAAGCCCCTTCTCATTGCTACCACTCACCATAAACCCAGGTTGCAACCCTAGCTCATATAGCAATTGGCTAGTATTCAAATTTCAGTTCTGGAATTTTAAGAACCACACCAACCCAATGACTTCAAAGGTGAATTTGAATTGCTTCTAAACTTTACTTAGTGGAATCACATAAGACTGGAGGTATGTAGCCAGATTTCATCTACAGATATGTTGCTTTCATATGGTACAACCTAATGATTCATGCTTCCCAGACCTAGCTCCCTGGATGAGACAGTACAGGAAAATTCAATAGATGGGATGTCAGACTAAAGTGAGAGATTTTTTTTTTTTTATTGCCAACCCTCTTCTTGATGTGGTAAGAGCTATGGAAGCAAAGCCAGAACCCAAGAAAGAAACATCTGCACAGAGCAAGATGGATTCTTTTTTTCTTTTCTTTTCTTTTCTTTTTTTTTTTTTTTTTTTTTTTTTTTTTTTTTTTGTGGTCTTGTGATAAATGAATAAATGGAATCTCAAGAGTTTGAACCAAAAAAAGAAGACTTTTGTTCCTCAGTGTCCACACCCTGCCCCATCCTCCTTCTCTCCCCAGCACTCTGTCCCAATCCACCTTTTCATGGTCTGGGTCTGGGTCTCTAGGGACTTGAAGGAGCCATGTGAAGTTATCTGGAATTCCCCAGAACCTATCTGTTCCTCATTATGACTTCATTTTATAACCAGCTTTTGACTATTTCAGGATGAACTTGCAAGAGGGAGCCCTTAGTCTGAGAGAATAGATCCTCTGGGGGAAGTTCCAGCTCAGCGGAGAAAAGCCTCAATTCTGAAGCCACCATAGACCAGAAATAACCAAAGTATTCACCAATCAGGGAATCACTAAGCTGAATTCATGCTGTGGAATATTATGGAACATTTTCCAAAAGAGAGAGCGGGAGAGTGGGAGAATCATAGTGCATTAAGAGAAATACAAAGTAGCTTGTCCTTTCTAAAAGAAACTGCTTCATGGGCCAATAGGTTGAGTGGTATGGTGGTGGTGGTGGTGGTGGTTAGGTGTGTGTGTGTGTGTGTGTATGTGTGTATGTATGCATGTGTGTGTGTGTGTGTGTGTGTATATACATTGGCTAACATATGAAAAGCATCTGAGGGAGAAACATTACCAGAAAAACTGTGTTCATTTCTGGTACAGCCATGTGAGACAACAGTGTCCAAGAAGGCTTGTTTTTTATTTTATACAATGTGAATCTGCTTATGTTAACTTTGAGTCATGGATATTTTTTTAAATAACAGGCTTATCATCTGAGCTGAGAGGAATCATGATTCAGCTCTCAAGAAGCTGACCCTGAGATAGAATTGCACAATTGTATCTAAAACATTATCTCAGAAATGCCATCAGGAAGTGGCGAGATAGGAGGGGAAGAGAAAATGAGGAGAAAAATGTGTGTCCTTAGGTAAGTTAGCACTGTGGGCAGTTGCCACAGAACCCTGGGTACCACAGTAGAGCATCTGAGTTGCCCCACCTTAGGGATGAGAGGGAGGTAGGGGTCTTGACACATCAAACTCCGTGTTTGTAGAGCTGCTCCTGAAGAACATCCTCCTTAGCCCCTCCCACCTGTCACACAGGCCAAGTGCTGGGCAGCGAACACATTTAAACAAAGAAATGAAAAGTGCTGGTGTGTTTTGAATAGGAAATGTCCTTCATAAGCCCATGTATTTGACCACTTGGTCCCCATTTGGCGGTGCTGTTGTGGAACCTTCTTCAGGAGGTACAGCCTTGCTAGGGGATGTAAGTCACTGGGGGTGAGCTTCGAGAGTTTATAGCTTCACCCCACTTCCTATTCTCTCTCTTGCTCTGCTTCCTGTCACAGATGAAACTCTGCTTCCTGCTCCCACTGCTGTGTCTTCCCCACCAAGATGGACTCTGTCTTCTGGAACTGTAAACCAAAATACTTTTTCCCCCCCTTGAGTTGCTGTTGGTCATTGTATTGTATTACAGCTACAGAAAACCACTAATACAAGTAACAACTGCAAACTGGGCCAGCATGCCCTTAAGAGAGTCAGACATGTTTGTAGCTGCATGTACAGAGCTGTCTGTACCACACAACTCAAGGGCACTGTACCAGTCACTGGCTTTCTGGGTATGAGTAAGTGTAGCCTCTCAGAGGAAAATCTCCTTCAAAACAGCTCCCACACTCCACATGCTTAGAGCCGCTTTCTCTCCTCTCTACCCAGAATCCCAGTCACACACCCAACTTCACTGCCTCTCCAAGAATCCCCAGGGTCTTACCAGCACACAGAAGAGGAACAAGGGCATAGACAACATAGCTATCTTCTTCAGGCATTGGCTGAGTTAGGTGACAAAACTAATAAACACTGAGAATCCATTTTCCCATTATTCAGCCACACAAGTGACCACAAAAGGGGTGATGTACAATCTAGATTCAAGCTAAATTGTGTATAATTGTATGATGTGGACAGTTCTCTGTACATGTCAGATGCTTGCTCATAAAAAGTTCTAGAGAAGTGCTCCCCTCACAGGCTTGTGTGGGACATCCACACTTCACAAACAGCCACAAAGAGCTAAGTTCCGTTTGGGCCCATAATTAATTTTACACAAAGGTCAGTTGATACAGACACTAAAACTTAAATATGTGTTTAACACCTGCTATTTTTCCGACTTTGTTGAAGTCTGAAGTTGAAGGGGACTAGAAAGAAAAAGGAAAAGAAAGAAAAAGCCCTCATCTCTCTTGGAGCAATATCATGTCCTGATGAGTCACCAAAGCTACAAGTATTCAGACAGGAAGTTCTTGAGGGATTGTAGCAGGAAGGCAGGGTGGAGTCTAGAGGAAGACAGTGATAAGGAAAAGGGATAGTCGGTGACCCCATAACCTTGCACAGGAGGAAAATGCCCCCACTGTCCTCCCACACCCAGCCAAGAGCAGGGAGTCAGCTTCTATTGACCAGCCTCACTCTGATTTAAATTTCAAACAGCTCAGGGTTTCATTCTTTCCCTGCCACCCCGGAAAGCTAACCATTATGGATTTTGCAGGCCTGCAGCCCTCAGCTCACACACTCCATTTGCACGATCTTTGCATAAGGAAAAAGGCAGTCGATGCAAACTGAATTAATTGTAATTGACCATAATATGCTTACAGAAATGCCAAGGAGTTTTCATTAGTAGATAAGCCCCCAAAGTATCTGCCGGGTGATTTACATCTGTGTGAACACACTGCGCAGCTACAGTTAATTACCAGACCTGCTGCAGAAGGTACTGCTATTGCGGCATCAGACCCTGACAGGGTGCCACCTTCCTCAGGCCACTAACACCTCCAGGGTCTGACATGTTTTGACTGGCTTCCTTTGAAGAGCTTTGAAGTCACTGCCTGAGAGGAGGCTGAGCCAAGCCATTCCTGCTGGGCTTGGGTTAGGTTCTGCTCACTTCCCCAGCCCCTGGACCTTTCTTCTTCCCTCTCCACTGAGTCATCATCACTATGGCAGGCACTGAGCTTGTGCCCCAGTTAAGATAACAGGCTTTTCTTTGTTTATTCCTTTTCAGTCCATAGTTAAGTGCCTCCTAGGTGACAACACCTGTGCAGTAGGACCCATCATATGGGGCTTACAGTCTAGAGCTGAACCCAGAGGAACCAAGAGAAGGAATAAGTGAACCCACAGGGTCAAAGTGTGGGAGTGAGTTAGAGATAGCAAGCATGACGGAAGAAGGATGGACAGTCTTTACTAAGAAGTGTGAACAGAGAGGATTCATCAGAGGATGAGACAGCATCATCCAGGTGAGGTGCTGAGTGAAGGAAGAATCTTCCAGGTGGAAGATATAGTCCTGCAAAGTCTCTGAGGCAGGAAGGTGGCTGCCTTACTTTAGAACAGCAGTTATCAGTCTTTGGCTTGTGACTTCCTTGGGAGTCACATAGCATATATCCTGTATGTCAGATGTTTACATTATGATTCATAACACTAGCAAAATTACAGCTGTGAAGTAGCAACAAACTAATTTTAATGGTTGGGGAATCACCGCAGCACGAGGAACTGTATTAAAGTATTAGGAAGGTTGATAACCACCGAGTTAGAGGCCAAATGTAGCCTTAGGACCATCCAAGTGAAACAAAGATGGGAGGAAGTCAAAGCAAGAGAGAGACTCTCTGTCTTTCCAGGTGAGGCCACAGTGGCCTTTGATTTAATTCAAAGAGATCAAGAAGCTCTTTTAAAAACAAAAACAAAAACAAAAACAAAAACAAAAATTTAGATGAGGTCTTTTGAACAGACTCAGTAGTTAAGAAAAGTCATTCTACCCTTTAGGAGTAGCAGGAAAATGAGTTCTTGCAGGGCAAAAGCAAAAATACAAAGAGCAGTTAGGAAAAGACAATGGGAGCCATCCACATAGGAGATGGTAGCATAGAATATTAAGCCACTATAGATACAAGTGGGATGAGTAGTTATAGGCATGGCCTGTCCACGCTTTTCTCTGCACAATATCTCCGACAGTCAGAGGCCAATCTTGACATCTGGAGCCTTTATCCATACTGATTTACCCCAGGAGAAGCCAGTGCCCTGGAAGTTATCAGTGAATTCTCTAGAAGAGAACTGTGGGCATGAATACATGGGAGCCATGTGTATGACTTTCAGTGTCCTAGCACACTACAAAACTGGAAAACAGATTAGATTAGCCTGGGTAGTGAATTATATTTATTCAGCATACTCCAAATAGCATAACATGGAGGTATAAGCAATATAAAAGTGTTAGAAGCTATCTAACCATTTTTTCATGTTAATTCTTCAACATTCAGAGTGTGTGTTGTAGAATGTGTAGTAGGCACAGGTGTATACTGGTATCCCCATGATGTGATATGACTCTAAATCTGATCACCTGAATTATTTCACCATACACCATCTACCTTTGAAAAGCACACTTCTACTCACCAACAAACCGCTCTCAATGACCAGTGAAGGACATAAGAAACTACCTCCCACTGTCAGATACAGCAAGATGACTAAAGGCCACCATTAAAAACATAAATAACAAAACCAAAAAGAATGTGGTATCTCCAGAACCCAGCTATCCCAAAGAATGCTACCCTGGGAACTAAAGCACAACTGAAGCACAAGAAAATGACCTCAAGTCCTTTGTAATGGAGGAAATGAATAAATCCATAAACAAATGCAGGAGGATACAGCCAAACAGATTGAGGACATTAAAGAGACCTATAGAGAGGAAATGAAGAAATCACTAAAAGAAATTCAGGAAAATATAAATAATCAGAAGAAGGAAATCAATAAAACAGCTCAAGAGCTGAAGATGAAAATGGAAACAATGATAAAAGCACAGATAGAAAAAAGCCAGGAACATGAGAACTTAGAAAAGAAAGCAGGAAATGCAAAAGCAAGCTTCTCTAACAGAAGTCAAGAAATGGAGGAGAATCTTGGGAGTAGAAGATACAATTGTAAAACTTGATGTTACCATCAAAGAAAATGTTAAATCAGAAAAATTCCAGACACAAAACATCCAATAAATCAAGGACACCATGAAAAGTCAAAGCATGATGATAATAGGAATTGGGGAAAGAGAAGATACTCAGCTCCAAAGCCCAGAAAATGTTCTCAACAAAATCATAGAAGAAAATGTCCCCAATTTAAAGAAGGAGATGCATATAAACATACGAGGCCTACAGAGCACCAAATAAAATAGATCAGAAAAGAAAAACCTCTTGCCACTTAATAATCAAAACACAAAATGTCCAGAACAAAGAAAAAAATATTAAAAGAAGCAAGGGGAAAGGGCCAAGAAACATATAATGGCAAACCTATCAGAATTATACCCAACTTCTAGCAGAGCCCATAAAAGCCAGAAAGTTCCTGAAAACACAAGAGGTCACAGATGGCAGTCGAGTCTACTATACTCAGCAAAACTTTCAACAACCACTGGTGGAGAAAGCAAGATATACCATGACAAAAACAAATTCAAACAGTGCCTATCCACAAATCTGGCCCTACAGAAGTTACTACAAGGAAAACACCAACCCAAAGAGACAAACTACAACCTAAATAACACAGGAAATAGATAACTTCACTGTTGCAAAACGTAACCACACAAACATTCTACTGCAACCAACATCAAAATCAAGGGACTTGACAGTCACTGGTCATTAATATCTCTCAACATCAATGGTTGCAATTCTCCAATAAAACAACACTGGCTAACTGAATGGGTGCATAAACAAGACCCAACATTTTTCTGCATTAAAGAAACACGTATCAGCCACAATGACAGGCATTACCTCTGGGTAAAAGGCTGGAAAAAGGTATTCCAAGCAAATGGACATAAGAAGCAAGCTGGTTAGCCATCTTAGTATCTAATAAAATAGACTTTAACTAAAATTAATCAAAAGAGATGAGGAAAGACACTTCATACTCTCATCAAAGGTAAGTTCAACCAAGATGACATGACAATTCTGATAATCTATACCACCAATACTAGGGCACACACATTTGTAAATGAAATATTAACAAAGCATAAATCACACATTGATCCCCACACATTAATAGTGGGAGACTTCAATATCCCACTTTTGCCAAAGGATAGGTCAACGAAACAGAAACTAAACCTAGAAATAATGATACTATCCGATGTCATGGATCAAATGAATCTAACAGATATCTACAGAACTTTTCACCCAAATACAAAAGATTATAATACCTTCTTCTCAGTACCTCATGGAACCTTCTCCAAAATCAATCATATAGTAGTAGGTCTCAAAACAAGCCTCAACAGATACAAGAAGACCATGTATCCTATCAGATCACCATGGACTAAAGCTGGACTTCAACAACAAATGACAATAGTGCTGAGAAAAAATTAGGGAAACTACACCCTTCACGAGAGCTACACACAATATAAAGTATCTAGGAATAACTCTAGCCAAACAAGTGAAAGACTTGTTTGAAAATAAACTTTGAATCTCTGAAAAAAGAGATTGATTATGACACCAGAAGATGAAAAGATCTTCATTGTTTATGGATCTGGAGAATTAACATAGTAAAACTGGACATCTACCAAAAGCAATTTACAGATTCAATGCAATCCCTATCAAAATACTTACACAATTTCTTAAAGACATTGAAAGATCAATTCTCAATTTCATATGGAAAAAAAAACAGAATAGCTAAAACAATCCTGTACGATAAAATATCCTCCAGAGGAATTGTCATACCTTATTGAAACAGCATAGTACTGGCATAGCAATAGGCTGGTTGATAAATGGAATTGAATTGAAGACCCAGAAATCCATACACCTATGGACAGTTGACTTTTGACAAAGAATCCAAATCTATTCAAGGGGAAAAGGATAGCATCTTCAACAAATGGTGCTGGTCTAACTGGATGTCTACACGTAAAAAAAAAAAAAATGTAAATAGATCCATATTTATCACCATGCACAAAACTCAAGTCCAAGTGGATTAAAGACCTCAACAACAGAGACACTAAGTATGTTAGAAGAAAAAGTGGGGAAAAAAGAGCCTGCAACTCATTGGCACAGAAGACAACTTCCTGAAAGAACACCAACAGCCCAGGCTCTAAAGTCAACAATTAATAAATGGGACCTCATGAGACTGAGAAGCTTCTGTAAGGCAGGAGACACTGTCAACAGAACAAAGCGACAGCCTACAGACTGGGAAAAGAC
The DNA here is from genome assembly GCF_903995435.1 of Acomys russatus. Classification (NCBI taxonomy): domain Eukaryota; kingdom Metazoa; phylum Chordata; class Mammalia; order Rodentia; family Muridae; genus Acomys; species Acomys russatus. The sequence continues at coordinate 8,620,753 of NC_067140.1, read as the reverse complement.
CTTCACCAACCCTACATCTGGCAAAGGTCTAATATCCAAAATATATAAAGAGCTCAAGAAATTAAACACCACCAAACCAAATAACCCAATTAATAAATAGGGCTCAGAATTAAACAGAGAATTCTCAACAGAGGAATACTGAATGGCTGAGAAACACTTAAAGAAAGGCTCAGCATCTTTAGTCATCAGAGAAATGCAAATCAAAATGACTCTGAGATTCCATCTTATACCCATCAGAACAGCAAGATCAAAAACTCAAGTGACAGCACATGCTTGGAGGATGTGGAGAAAGGGGAAAACTCTTTCATTGATGGTGGGAGTGCAAACTTGTACACCACTTTGGAAATCAATCTGGTTTCCAATCAGAAAACTGGGAATAGAGCTACCTCAAGACCCAGCTATTTCACTCCTTAGAATTACCCAAAAGATGTTCTACCACACAAAAAGGACAAATGCTCAACCATGTTCATAGCAGCCTTATTCATAATAGCCAGAATCTGGAAACAACCTAAATGTCCCTCAGTCAAAGAATGAACAAAGAAATTGTGGTACATTTACGCTATGGAATACTATTCAGTTATTAAAAACAAGGAAATCTTGAAATTTGCAGGCAAATGGATGGAACTAGAAATGATCATCCTGAGTGAGTTAACATAGACCCAGAAAGATACACATGGTATATACTCACTTATAATTGGACACTACCCCAACAGGGATGTCCCTTGAAAGTCTTCACTTAGCAGAGGATTGTGATAGATGCTGGGACTTCCTATGGGGACTCCTAGTGAGAGAGGTATGGGAAAGTGGAGAAATAGAAGGATCCAGAGTGTCCTAGATACCTACAAGAGCAACTTCATCATGGGCAGATCTGGACCCAGAGGTTCTGCTCAAATTACTGTACCAACCAAGGACAATGCATGCAGTAAACCTAGTGTCCCTATTCAGATCTAGCCAATGGACAACACATTCTCCACTGTTGTGTCGAGAGTGAAGACTGACTCTGACATGAACTCTGGTGCCTCCTATTTAACCACTTCCCCTTGGTGGGGAGGCCTGGTGGCACACAGAGGAAGGGTAAGCAGTCTACCAGGATAAGACCTGATAACTGTGATCATATGTTGGGGGAGGAGGTCCCCTTCTGTCACACTCCTAGGGAAGGGGAATAGAGTGAAAGGGGGAGGGAGGAGGAACAGGAAGATATAGTGAGGGGATAACAATTGAGATGTAATATGGAAAAATTACTTAAATTTTAAAAAGAAAAAGAAAAAAGGAAAGGACAGAGAAAAGAGAATATGCCCATTTGTGACCATATTCACAAGTCTCGTGACCTCACAAATATTGGATCATGTGATTACTCAGGCTCATGAACAAAAAATTACACCAGTGTGTGGCCAAGTCATTCATGGTTGCTTGATGCCTAGTCTCATGGAGCTTTATGCCCAGGTTTAAATCTCCTACAGACACTTGCAATTCCATCTGTGAGCTCAGTTCCTGTGTTTGCACATAGAAAGAGCCATGGAGCTTGTCACAGGGCCAACTTCCCAATAATCATTTGTCAGTAAGCAAATTAGGACTGTACCTAAATCCTAGCAAAAATATTTGTCAGTCTAGGCACATGAGGGCTGATCTACTGTAAAGTGCATCTTGTCATGATGGATATAATTTTTGGCACACCCTGTGATGTTACAGTGGTTATGATAATCATCATTCAAATAACTACCAGTAGGCTGGAGAGATGGCTACACACCTAGGAGCACTTGCTGTTCTTCCAAAGAATCCAAGTTCTGATACCAGTACCCATCCATATGAGGTAGCTTACAACTGCCTGTAACTTCAGCTCTGGGAAATCTGATACTCTCTTCTGGCTTCCACAGATACCCTTAAACTTGTAAAACACACACACACATACACACACACACACACACACACACACACACATAAATTAAAGGAAATTTTTACTAAGTATATGTTTATAATCGTATTCTTCATAATTCTCTGTAAGTTGGATGACAGCTATTGAGTCATTGCTACTGTAGCTAACGTGACCCCCCTCTGTGGTAAGTGGTAAGCAACAGGGCTGTGGCTGTCTTGTATCACCAATTCTAATGTTAGGTTGTATGCACAGTAACATTCTTTATTAAGTTATATGTCTTTTCTCCTTTAGGTGTTTGAGCTGGTAGACTAGTTATTAAACACAACTATTAAAAAACTAAACTGTATAAGCATGTAATGAAAAACTGAGTAATCAATACTTAAGATTCAGGGCCTCCCTATCACTGTATTAAGTCATTCTTCCTGCGTTTTTCAGGCTTTTAGCATCCATTTATCCGTTCCAGGGGCACGCTCTATACAGGTGTGTTACCATGCATCTCACTTCCAACTCCTGGTTCAAGGAGATTACATTGATAATTTGAAATTGGCCATGACCAGGGTACTCACGGCATGGGACACATCAGGGCTTGGTGATTTGAAGACCTTCTCCACATCCATCATCTCAAGGAGTTGAGTCAGAAACCCCTTCCTTCCTCCACCCCGTGGTGTCTCAAAGCTGGAATTCTTCAGCTCCAGAAACCAGGAGGGCAGAGTCAGAGTCTTTGAAGCTGCAAATTAACCAGAAAATAATAATAAAAACTCAACATGTCTGGGGAGATGGCTCAGTCAACAAATGCTAGCTGCAGAAGCATGAAGACCAGAGTGCAATCTGAGAACTCGCGGCATCAACAGCTGGCTGCAGTGGCATGTGCTTGTGAGCCTAGCACTAGGGAGGTGGAGGCTGAAGATCCCTGGGACTGACTGGCCAGCCAATCTACCCTAATTAGTAAATGCCAAGCCAATGGGAGATCATGGCCCCATCCTACTCCCAAAATATGTAGATGGTTCCTGAGGAATGACACCTAAGGTTGTTCTCTAAACAATATACATATGCATACACACGTGTGTGTGCATACGCTTACACCAGCATGCCCTGTGCATACATGAGTATACAACTAATAAATAAATAAATGAATCCAGATTACATTTTCCATGTTGACAAAAGTTGAAGAAGAAGAAGAAGAGGAGGAGGAGGAGGAGGAGGAAGGGGAAGAAGAAGAAGAGGAGGAGGAGGAGAAAGGGGAAGAAGAAGAGGAAGAGGAGGAAGAACTAAACCTTCTTCATAAGTTCTTCTATCATCCAGCATGTACTATATGCTTCTAGTAACTGCAGTTAGCCCCATTTTATAGTGGGATCTATAGAAGCAAACTGTAAGATAGATGAGTTCTTAAAACCTTTAGCACACTAGTTGATAATTATTTGCTGAGTCCCCTCAGAATCAGTCTGCAAGATTCATTGTTTTGTGGGGGAAGGACTCAAGGCCTCTTTACTGTGGAGATATGGGAATGTCTCCATTTCCCCACCATCCCTATGCACACACATACCTTCATGCACACAATATGTTCTCCACACCACTAAGTCCTTACAAGTTCATGTATGCACACAAAGCACAACCATATAAACATGTACTCACATGTGGACATGTGTATATTCCTCTATAAAAGCATGCATGGATCCACAAGCATGAGTGTGTAATTTCATGTATGCACACGGCCCTTGGGTTGGGCTGTAAATGACTCCATCCTCCACTGACTTCTAAGCCAGAAATTCAAGACATTTCCAGAATCTTTATCTTGCTCTCCATTTCCAGCTTATCTCTGGGTACAGCTGATCTTATCCTTTAATAGTCCTGGTTTGTTTAATTTCCTTCTTAGCCTCCAATGCCACTGTGGTGGTTTGAAAGAAAATGACCCCATAGGCTCATAAAAAATGGTATATTAAGGGGTGTGACTTAGTTGGAGTACGTGTGGCATTGTTGGAGGATGTGTACCATTTCACTTCCTGCTGAACTCTCAGCTCGCTCTCCAGCACCATGTCTGCCTGCATGCTCCCATGTTCCCTACCATGACAAAAATGGATTAAACCTCTGAAACTGTAAACCAGCCCCCAAGTAAATGTTTTACTTTATAAGAATTGCCATGATCATGGTCTCTTTTCACAGCAATAAAACCCTAAGACAGCCATGGTCTAAACCCATCTTTCTTTCATAGATGCCTTAATCTTCAGACAGTATCTGTAGGCATGAAATACTAGGAGTAAGAAGAGCTACCATTAGGCTGGCTAAAAGACTAGACCACGACACAAGTTCAGAAATATGGTAACAAAGGTCAATAAAAGATGAGCGCTTCAAGGACTGGTACGAAATACAAGGAGCATAAAACATAGAGAAATGCACCAACCAAGGGCCATGCATGGAGAGAACATAGACCCCCCTGCTCAGATGTGGTCGATAGGCAGCACAGTCTCCATGTGAGCCCTATAATATGGGGAGTAGGGGCTACCTCTGACTTTGACCTTTTTGCCCACTCATTGATCTCTTCTCCCTGGTGGGGCAGCCATACCAGGCCACAGAGGAAGAGGATACAGGCAGTCCTGATGAGACTTCATAGGCTGGGGTCAGATAGTAGGGAAGGAGGGCTCCCCCTTTCTGAGGACTAGGTGAAGGGGGGAAGGGGAAGAGGAGAAGGCTTGGGACCAGGAGAAGGTGAGGGAAAGGGGCTACTACAATCAGATGTAAATTAAAAATAAACAAACCTAATAAAAACATTAATACAATTTAAAAAGTTTAAAAAGAATTTCCTAAGGAAGACTCACAAAGAAAAGTGAAATGAGAGGTAGCTGAATACTGGCCTGTAGATTGTGCAAAAAAAAGGGGGGGGGCTGTGTTGACAGTGACATGCATTGCGTAAGAAGGCCTTTGAAAATACGGAGAAGGAATGGGAAGTTGAAAAGAGAGGTCAGTGAAGACGACTTCCGAAATAGATGGCTTCGCAGTGTCCTTGCCGGAAAGAGAATGAGGAAGGAAAGAGGACAGGGAAAAGGCTGAAAGAGACTGGGTAGTCCTCGATTGGTATCTCTTTCCATTGTAGTGGACATCTTCGCATCAGGAAACACCAACAATGAGATTCAAACGGCAACAGCTAATATAAGCCAATCAGCTCACCCCATTTCCCTGGGCAAAGCCCAAGAAAAAAATGTGTGACTCAAGTGGAGCCAAGTAGAATGCTTCCAGAGATTCTGTGTCTATTGAAACCAGATTCAACAGCCTCTTTTCTTTGTGATCCTGGGTGCAGGTCTTTGCTGTGACACTGCTGACAGATGCATTTCCATCGCATGGGGAAACAGAAGAGGAAAGGAGTCCAGCAAAAGAAGCAGGGACGAAGGCAAGATTGTGGTCACGTCTAAGAATCCAGGTGTCCTCCTGACCAGATCCATTTCTATCTCTTCCACAATTGCCTTGTATAACACAATAAATTTCCTTCCTTCGCTCAAGCTAATTTGAGTGTCTATCCCTCACAATCAAAGTCTTAATGTAGGGATGAGGGTCATCATAAGTGACTGTAGTGACTGAGGGAATTCTATTCAGTTTTTTCAGATGAGTTGATTACAGACCCAAAGGGGTCACTATACAGTGGGAATAATGAAAGACAAATAGAAGCCTGGAAAGAAGACTTTGAAGCAACACACATGGGTATAACTGGAGGGGGCAAGTAGAATATTTGGTCGGACAAGGGTGGGACTGGCTACATGATGTTGGCCCCAGTGCAAAATGAAAATGTGGGGTCTCTTTGAAATGTCCTCAAAATGTTTACAAGAAAGCACCAAACCAACCATATGCGGTGGGATACATCGAGAGTACCAGTTTAGCAGATGCTGCAGAGCAAAATGTTGTCTGAGAGAGGTGAAGGGGGAAGGAGACATGGGGGAGATAGCTCCCCCCCATACGACTCTTCTGAGTGGTTCTCAAGGAGGGTGGCATTTCCTCTGAGAAGTGAAGTCAAGGAGGAAAGACTGTAGGTGATAGAAACATTTGGGGTGTAAGTACAGCAATTCAAGTGGCTTTTCTATTCCAAGGAGGGGTAGACAATATCCACTGTAGGGAAAATGGTTGGAATAGGAAAGGTAAGCAGACACTGAAAGATGAGTGGCAGGGGTAGGGTGAGGAGCTCAGAAAATCAATCAGTTTGTAATAAATCCTTTTCTCTAAATCAGTGTGAGTTCCCGCGAAGGGCAGACACAACGTGCAGTGAACCATGCAGGCTTTGATTATATACCACAGCATGTCCCTAGCTGCCTGCTTCCCAGCACAACTGTTATTTTCTTATTTCCGGATTCCCTGGTTCTTCTCTAGAATCAAAGCTGTACTGATAACCATATTTAGCATTGAACAAGCACTTGGTCTTTCCCAAGGAACTTACAAGTAATAATTAATTTAATAACCCAACACGTTTGGAGAAAAAGTGCAGAAGTCTGCAAGAACCAGGTACCTGTCCTGCTTGAACTGTTAGGGAAAGGGTCCTGACACAAAGCACTAGGGGATCTCGAAGTTCCGGAATGCTATTCAATTATTATGGGGAAGGCTCTTCACATGCATGAGAGTACACATGAGCATGTGTGTGGCAGGGAGATGTCCTTATGGGGGTCTTCATAGGGACATCTGGATCCAAAAGAAGAAATAACCACAGCATTGTAGAATAAGCTTAGACTTTGAGCCCAAGGCTTGGGGACATGGCTCGTTTGGTAAGGAGCCTGCTGTCCAAGCACAAGAACAGGAACTCGGACACCAGCATCCACACAAAAATCCAAGCTCAGAAGCAAATGTTCGTCATTCCTTCTCTGCAGAGAACTACAGGAGGGTCTCCAGAACTGTTGGCTAACTAGTCTTGCATAAGTAGTGGGTGAAGATTCAGTGAGAGACTCCGATTCAAAACAGTAAGGTGGGAAGTGGTAGATGAAGACACTTGACATCAACCTCTGGCTTCTACACCTACACACGTGCACACACACACACACACACAGACACACACACACACACACACACACACACATACCGACACAGTAGTTATGCACACATACAACACACAGAAGACAGAGCCTTTGAAATCTTGCATTCGATCCCAATCCAGCCTACCTGCTGTAATATGATCTGGCACAAACTATTCTTTTTTAAAATATTTATTTATTGTTATGTATACAGTGTTCTGCCTGCATGTACACCTGGAGGCCAGAAGAGGACATCAGATCACATTACAGATGGTTGTGAGCCATCACGTGGTTGCTGGGAATTGAACTCAGGACCTCTGGAAGAGCAGACAGTGCTCTTAACCACTGAGCCATCTCTCCAGCCCCACAAACTATTCTTTTGCTTGGTTTCAGAGCTCCTCCATCTATAACCTGGGAATAAATACTTTCTTATTGATGTGAGACGATTACAGGAGATCCACAAGCAAAGCTCCAGACACAAAGTCGCATGGCCGAACACGGCCTCTGCTCTTCCAATTTCTCATTCACTCCACGGCCACTAACACCACAGTTACCTACCATTGTGGCAGACACCTCCTAGAGTCCAGGCATGCATCAGGAAGGGAACAGATTCTCTGTCCTCATCATCTAACACCCTGATAAAGGCGAGCGTAGCCATGTCATGCAGTGGCTGAGAGCAGTAAGGGCTCTGAGGAAGACATAGAACAGTCCACATACAGGACCAGCACTCAGATATGAGGAAGTCACAAATCACTGCATGAAGAGAGGATCTTTCTTGTTGGAAGGAGGAGTGTCCAGAGAGGCCTGAGGTGAGACTGTGATTGACATTAAAGGAATGGTAAGGATCTTCCCAGCCCTCTCATCTCACACAGTAGAAGAGTAAGGCAAGAATAAGAGGTAGATAGAAGGTAACACATTCCTCTCACCCGCAGATGCCAGTCAGCATCTCTCCACCATGACTGTGGGAGGAGACAATTAGACCAGGGCTCTATATATCACACCATACCCTAATTTTGCCTGGATGACAAGTGTAGCATATGTCTAAGTCACCTGTCCTCCAGCCCTTGGGAATTCATCCATGAGGATGGATTTGACCAGCCCTCTATCTCTTCCTCCACACAGAGCAGCCAACCCAGATTTTTAGGTGATCTTCTAGACATGGGACTCTCCAGCTCTCTACTGCTATGTAACAAGCTGCCCTGAAACCTCAGGGCATTAAAGTAACAGCAGTTTTCTTCTTAGTCCCCAGTCGCTATCTCAGTTTTCTGACCAATCTCATCACAGTGCTGACTGCCACTCAGTCTCAGGATACAGAGTTGATGAACATAAGGAAAGAACACTAGATGTGGCCAAGTTCTCAAAGAACAAAATCTTGAGGAAGCAGGTATTATAACCTCAAAAAAAAAAAAAAAAAAAAAAAAAAAGTCTGTGACAACTGGAGGCCACATTGTCCAAGAATGGCAAATTTTTTTGCCAACCATTTTTGGGAAACCAAAAACATGGCATGCTATGGGCATTGTATGAATATGGAATATTCAGGTTAGCCAGAATCATCACTGAATATGATGGTGTGGTGGAATTCAGATAAAATGTATCAAAATGCAGGTAATACACCGAAGTGGGGGCACACCCACATGACGTCCTCATAGGAACATCTGGACCCAAAAGAAGAAAGAACCACAGCGTTGTAGAATGAGCTTATGATACTGACTCCCGTAACAAGGCCCATGATATTTAAGATTACTCTTGGAAACAAAGGGCATGGACAACTCAAAGGTTACTTAACAGTATATAAGCAGAACGAGTGAGGAAGGGTTAGAGATATGGAAGACTGGGAGTGGAGTGGGCTAGCAGAACACTAGGACTGGTCTGGACCAAAGGAAAATGGCGAACATTTGTGAAACTGAAAAGGATGCTGGAAGCAAAGATGCCACTTTAGTCTCCGCATCAGTTATCAAGAGTACTGGCAGACGCTAAGGCTGTGGTTGCCTGTGATGGACAACTGCAGTTTTGAACAGTAGAGCATGTGTCTGAAGACGCCAATCACAATCGTATAAAGAAACCATGACCAATGAAATCTCTTTTATCAGCCACCACCTCCTGTGAGGGGCTGGCAGAATCACTGAGACCTTCACAAAGCAAAGGGTTCCTGTTGTTTAATATTCAGCATATAAATAAATATAATCAAGAAGGCATAGAATCTATCATCATAGTTAGGTCTTATTTCCAAAGAAATAGCTCATGAATGTAACAATTGCATACAGTCACCAAATGCATACAGTTTCTCTAATAATGTATCTAATAATGTGTGTGCACTAATTGTCTCAAATGTTCCACTTGCAAAGAAAACTCCATGAGCTTCTATTGAAGACCTTATAGATGGCCCCTGCCTTGCGTTTCTTGCCTGGGTGCAGGGAGGCTTCCATTTAGCCTGCTATCAAGGTGACTGTCTGTCTTTCGGGCAGTCTGCTACCTTCCATGTCAGTCACTGTCTTGATGAAGAACTTTCTCAGCTTTTTTCCTAGTTTACTTTAGACGATGAAGATCCTGCATGAGAATGAGTGATGAGAGGCCTGAGTCTCAC